>NC_088868.1:14991533-15113543 GCF_032884065.1 Artemia franciscana
AAAATCATATCCAAGCTGTAACATCTCAAGTTAACTGTAGTATTAAAGCAGTTTGTCCATATAGCTTTTTTATTATAAATGTCTATTTTTAAGAACCTTTTACTAGATAAGAGGAAAGATTTCTTTATAACAGTTTTTAAATTATCAAACACTAAATTAAGTGATAAATTAGTATACATTGTCGCAAAATCGAAAGACTCAATTCTTTTAGCTGAAACCATTGTTAAAGAATCTATCACCTGCAGTGAATTATTAACACTCCAATATGGATTAAAATTCGAAAATTTTTTAATACCAGAACAATAGGTTTTAAGTTTATTTACAATTTCCTTTAAAATTAAAGAGAGGTCAGTAGCAGCAATGCGGGTTGGACATTTAGCTGCTCCAGCAATAAACCGTGGTTTAGGGGGATTCTTATGAAATTTTACAGTCCAATATAGGAAAGGGAACTTTTTATCATTGTCATTTATTTTAATATTAAAATTTTTAAAAAGTATTTCTTCAGTCTTTTCAATTAAATTCTCATCCTCTATATTTACCTTTTCGTAAACATTAGTTGTGCATAACTCCCTTTTTAAGATATCACAATACAGCTTCTGACAAATTATGGCAAAATTATTATTAGCTTTATCCACTGGCACAATTACAAATTCATCTTCGCATTATAAAATAATGATTTAGTGTTACTATTTTTTAAGTTAGAATATATTTTATTTCTTACTCTACTAATAATTAAATTCTTCCAACTTTGAAAACTCTCTTTATTTTTATTCTCTTTCTTACACCACTTATCAATAAATAAATCAAAATCATTTTCCAAGCCATCAAGAACGCTCGATGGTTTCAAATGATGAGAAAGATGGAAATTAGCCCCTTTATTCATTATAATTTGAAGATCATCTTGCTTTATTATTGACAAGTCCCCTGTTATAACCTGTTTGTAAGTAGGATTTACAAATGGGCCAAGTTGCTTACAATTACAAACCGGTTTCCAATTTATATCACTATCTAGTTTTTTTTAGTATTAAATTATAATTAAAAATAATTTGCCCAATAGTTTTTGAAAATTTATAAGTTAAAACTGGACTATCATTATAATTTAAATTACTAGGAGGGGCCTGTTTCACATGCCGCTGATTTAAAATTTCTGGTAAATAAATATCTTCAATCTGCTTACAAGTAAAATTAATAGGTAAATATAATCTGTTATCCTTATTACTAATCTTATCGAACTTTTTTTTTTTAAATAAATTTCGTTTTAGTTAGAATGCAAATTGTATCACACATTACTTTAAAATTATAATCAAGAGCTGTATTATTCTTAACAATCCAGAAAAGTTTGATTAAATTCCTCTTGGATAAATTATTTAGACACTTTATTACAGAAATCATACCCCTAGATTCAAGTAGCTGGCATAGATCTATAGAAAGCATATGTACATCTAATTCATTTTTATGGCACTTGGTATTAACCAAGTGACATATAGCAGTCGCCAATTCTGTCGGTCTGTCGGTCTGTCGGTCTGTCTGTCTGTCGGTCCCGGTTTTGCTACTTTAGGCACTTCCAGGTAAGCTAGGACGATGAAATTTGGCAGGCGTATCAGGGACCGGACCAGATTAAATTAGAAATAGTCGTTTTCCCGATTTGACCATCTGGGGGGGGGGGAGTGGGGGCCCGGTTAATTCGCAAAAAATAGAAAAAATGAAGTATTTTTAACTTATCAGCAGGTATTTGGATCTTAATGAAATTTGATGTTTGGAATGATATTGTGTCTTAGAGCTCTTATTTTCAATCCCGGCCGGATCTGATGACATTGGGGGGAGTTGGAGGGGGAAAACCTAAAGTCCCGGTTTTGCTACTTTAGGCATTTCCAGGTAAGCTAGGACGATGAAATTTGGCAAGCGTATCAGAGAACGGACCAGATTAAATTAGAAATAGTCGTTTTCCCGATTTGACCATCTGGGGGGGGAGTAGGGGCCAGTTAATTCGGAATAATAGAAAAAATGAAGTATTTTTAACTTATGAGTGGGTGATTGGATCTTAATGAAATTTGATGTTTGGAATGATATTGTGTCTCAAAGCTCTTATTTTAAATCCCGACTGGGTCTGATGACATTGGGGGGAGTTGGAGGGGGGAAACCTAAAATCTTGGAAAACACTTAGAGTAGAGGGATCGGGATGAAACTTGATGGGAAAAATAAGCGCAAGTCCCAGATACATGATTGACATAATCGGAACTTATTTGTTCTCTTTGGGGTAGTTGGGGGGGGGAGTAAGTCTTAAAAATTAGAAAAATGAGGTATTTTCAACTTACGAACGGGTGATCAGATCTCAATGAAATTTGATGTTTAGAAGGATATCGTGTCTTAGAGCTCTTATTTTAAATCCCGACCAGTTCTGGTGATGGGGGCGGGGAGTTGGGAGGGGGAACCTAAAACTTGGAAAACACTTAGAGTGGAGGGATCGGGATGAAACATGGTGGGAAAAATAAACACAAGTCCTAGATAGATGATTGACATAAACGGAACGGATCCGCTCTCTTTTGGGTAGTTGGGGGGGGGGGTTAATTCTGAAAAATTAGAAAAATGAGGTATTTTTAACTTACGAACGGGTGATTGGATCTCCATGAAATTTGATTTTTAGAAGGATATCGTGGCTCAAAGCTCTTATTTTAAATCCTGACCGGATCTGGTGACATTGGGGGAAGTTTGGGGTGGGGAGACCTAAAATGATGGGAAACGCTTAGATTGGAGGGATTGGGATGAAACTTGGTTGGAAAAATAAGCAAAAGTCTTGCATACGTAATTTACATAATTGGAACGGATCCGCTCAATTGCGGGGGGCGGGGTAATTCTGAAAAATAAGAAAAATAACGTATTTTTAACTTACGAAGGAGTGATCGGATCTTCGTGAAACTTCATATTTAGAAGGACCTCGTAACTCTGATATCTTATTTTAAATCTCAACCGGATCAAACGTAATTGGGGGGGGGGGCAGTTGGGGGGACCGGAAATCTTAGAAAATACTTAAAGCGGTGAGATCAGGATGAAACTGGATGGGAAGAATAGAAACCTGTCTAAGATACGTGACTGACATAACTGGACCGGATCTGCTCTCTTTGGTGGAATTGGGAGGGGGGAGGTAATTTTGAAAATTGAGGTATTTGTAACTTACGAAAGGGTGACCAGATCTTAATGAAATTTGATATTTAGAAGGATCTTGTGCTATAAAGTTTAACTTTAGGTTCTGACCTTCTAACAAGTGCCAAATGAGCTCTTGGCTCTTGGCTCTTCCGACCTCGTACCATATGAGCTCTCGGCTCTTCCGACCTCGTCCAAATGAGCTCTTGTTTCTATTATTTTTCCTATGTCCTCTCGATCGTTTTTTACGTTTAGTAGGACAAGTAAAAGAAGGATGGTCCATAAAACCATCAATACATTTAACAACAACATGAGACATGTCACCATATTTTGCTACACGATCATTTAGCCCAAAAGGATAAGCTGTACCAAGAGTATGGATCCAGAAATCCTCCTGTTTACGTAGTCTATTATTCTTCTCTTCTTTATTTAAATTTTCTAATTCTAAATATATATAAAAATAAGTTGTCTGTCTGTGTGTCTGTCAGGTGACGTCATGTTTCTGTGTCGACTGACGTCATGAAGTTAGTTGTCGTCATTTTTGCTATGACGGTGACGTCATTAAAGATATTTAAGACATATATGTTCAAAGAAATCTATTAATGCTTAAGTTTAAAATGACTGATGAACTTACAATGGCAAAAGCCGATGAAGATGCTCAAAGAGTCTATGCCAAAAAACTTGCCGCTGATAGAGAAAGTCAGAAAAGAAAGCGTGCCAAGGAATCAAAAGAACAGCAAGGAAACAGGCTTGAGGCTGATAGAGAAAGAAAGAACATAAAGCGTGCCGAGGAACTACCAGAGCAACGCGAAAGCAGACTTGCTGCTAAAAGAGAAAGTGAAAAAAGAAGGCGTGCCGAGGAATCACAAAAACAGCAAGAAATCAGGCTTGCTGCTGATAGAGAAAGTAAGAAAAGAAAGCGTGCCGAAGAATCACAAGAACAGCAAGAAATCAGGCTTGCTGCTGATAGAGAAAGTAAGGAAAGAAAGCGTGCCGAGGAATCAGAGCAACCTTAAAGTTATCACCTGGCATTCAGGTACAGCCCAGTCGATGATTATAGCTTGAGTAGATGTGTTCAAATCGGGACAATGTCTAAAATTTGTCCCTATTGCAAGGCCTTGAAATTCAAAGGTGAAACCATGGGAATGTGTTGCGCCTCAGGAAAAGTTAAACTTCCTCTATTGGCTGCACCACCAGAGCCATTGAAGACTTTCCTTACTGGAACTACGTCAGAATCTAAGCGTTTTTTGTCACAAATCAGAAAATACAACTCATGTTTCCGAATGACGTCGTTTGGAGCCCAAACCGAAAATCCAGATCAATTTATGTCTACTTTCAAAGTAAAAGGGCAAATTTATCTTAGAGCAGGGTCCCTTCTACCATTCTCAGGCGAGAATCATAAATTTTTACAATTGTACTTCATCAGTGATAGAAATTCTGAATTGAATGCACGTTGCGAAATTTCTCCCAACGTTGAAAGGACAATCGTTTCCCAATTGCAACATCTTTTCCACGAAAATAATAATTTAGTGCGTCTGTTCAAAACAGCCATCGATTTGATGCCTACTGATACGCATAAAATTGTTATTTCCGCTGACAAAACGCCTCCTGGCCAACATGTGCGTAGATACAATACTCCAACTATCGACGAAGTGGAAATTGTTATGGTCGGTGATCAGTTTTTACCTCGAGATATTATTCTTCATAAGCGAAACGCTCAGTTGTTAAGAATTGCAGAAACTCATCGATGCTACGATGCCCTACAATATCCTATCATTTTTTGGGATGGAGCCGACGGCTATCACTTTAATATTAAATTGATGAATCCAGCCACTAACAAAGAAATGAATAAGAAATGCAGTGCAATGCATTATTATTCCTGTAGACTAATGATTCGGCAGGATGAAGAAAATAATATTTTAAAATGCCGTGAATTGTTTCACCAATTTGTCGTTGATATGTATGCTAAAATTGAATCAGAACGTTTGCTATATATCCGCCTGAATCAGACCAAGCTCCGCTCTGAACAATACATTCATTTGCGAGATGCAGTTATAAATGACGGTAATACCACAAACGTTGGAAGATTAACAATTTTACCTTCGTCATATGCTGGCAGTCCCCGTCATATGCATGAATATGCTCAAGATGCTATTGCGTATGTTCGTCTCTATGGTCGTTCAGATTTATTTATTACATTTACATGTAATCAATCTTGGGACGAGATACTGCAGCTTTTACTTCAAGGACAATCGGCGGTTCATAGGCATGACATTACGGCCCGTGTCTTCCGGCAAAAGTTGAAATCACTGATAAACTACATAGTAAAACTTGAAGTGTTTGGGTCAGTGCGATGCTGGATGTACTCAGTGGAATGGCAAAAACGAGGTTTGCCACACGCACATATACTAATCTGGCTACATAAAAAAATTACTTCGAACGAAATTGATGATGTGATTTCCGCTGAAATACCTGATAAAAATGTCGATAAGGGGTTGCACGATATTATTGTAAAAAATATGATACATGGACCTTGCGGTGTACTGAACGAAAATTCACCATGGATGGCCAAAGGAAGGTGCACAAAGCAATATCCTCGACTTTTAGTATCCAACACAATTACTGGCAATGATGGTTACCCACAATATAGAAGAAGATCTACTGAAGATGGCGGTAAAACAGCAATAATAAAGAAGCGTAACGGTACCACCATCGAAGTAGATAACCAGTGGGTTGTTCCATATTCCCCATTATTATCAAAAACATTTAATGCACACATAAACGTTGAAAACTGTAACTCCGTAAAGGCAATCAAATACATATGTAAATACGTCAACAAAGGTAGTGACATGGCAGTTTTTGGCTTGCAGCCCGAAATCAAAGATTTCGTAGAAATCGTACAATATCAGGCTGGAAGATACATAAGCAGTAATGAAGCTGTTTGGCGAATTCTTTCATTTCCGATACATGAACGTAGTCCAGCTGTTGTTCACTTAGCGGTACATTTACAGAATGGTCAACGTGTTTATTTCTCGGAAACCAACGTGTAACAAAGAGCCCTGAATCCACCGGATACAAAATTAACAGCTTTTTTTTCGCTTTGTAAAAATGATTCTTTTGCAAAAAAACTGCTGTATACTGAAGTGCCTTCGTATTACACGTGGAATACTAAAAATAAAGTATTTGAACGTCAAAAACAGGGTAAGTCAGTCGACGGCCAACCTACCATCTTCAAAGATACCACGATAGGAAGACTCATACACCGTTCACCCCAATCAACATGAATGCTTCTTTCTACGCCTGCTTTTGGTGAATGTACCCGGTCCGACATCCTTTGAGTATTTGAGAACTGTAAACGGTACTATACATGACACTTACCGTAGCGCATGCCAAGCTCTGAATTTATTGGAGAATGACCAACACTGGGATAACTGCATCAATGACGCGTGCGAAACGTCAACCCCGAGTCAAATTCGTGCATTGTTTGGCATCATTTTAACAACTTGCTCTCCATCAGCTCCTACACAGTTATGGGAAAAATATAAGTCAAAATGTCCGAAGATATACTCCATCGAAAACAGTTAGAGACGTCCGATATGACTTTTGATTTTTTTTCAGAAATTTATAACTACACTTTAGTTATTATAGAAGATTTGTGCGTACGTATGGCAAACAAACCTCTTCAGGATTTGGGAATGCCTTCACCTAACCGTATCGCTGCTGTTTCGACATGTGTAGAATTGGATCGTGAACAAAGTTACAGTACGAGTGATCTATTGTCGTATGTACAAAATAACATTTCCAAGTTAACGTCGGAACAAAAAGACATTTATGATACGATAATGCATTGTGTCGATAACAACGTTGGAGAAATTTTCTTTTTGGATGCGCCAGGAGGTACTGGTAAAACGTTTGTGATAAAACTGATTCTGGCATCAATTCGATCAAAAAATGATATAGCGTTGGCAATTGCATCGTCCGGAATAGCCGCAACATTGCTGCCTGGTGGAAGAACTGCTAATTCCGCTTTGAAATTGCCTCTGAATTTGCATTCTACAGAAACTCCCACGTGCAATATTTCCAAATCATCTGGGATGGGTAAAGTATTGCAGCAATGCAAACTTATTATTTGGGATGAGTGCACAATGGCACACAAAAAATCGCTCGAGGCTCTGGATCAATGCTTGAAAGATTTGAGAGGGAAGTCGAAACCCTTTGGCAGCACATTAATATTGCTTGCGGGAGATTTCAGGCAAACATTACCTATAATACCTAGATCAACTCCTGCAGACGAAATGAATGCTTGCCTGAAAAATTCTAATTTATGGGCACACGTAAAACTATTAAAATTAACTACAAATATGCGTGTCCGATTGCAAAACGATGACTCTGGTCTAACATTTTCAGATCAATTGCTGGCAATTGGAAACGGAAAGCTCCCAGTAGGCTCAATTTCAGGACGTATACAACTACCTGCTGATTTCTGTAATTTAGTGACGTCCAAAAATGAATTGATTGAAAAAGTATTCCCGAATATTCTAAAAAATTATAAAAATAATAAATGGCTAAGTGAAAGAGCGATTCTCGCACCCAAAAATATAGACGTCCACAAAATCAACAATATTGTTTTGACCAAGATTCGAGACCAGGCAGTCCTTTACAAGTCAGTCGACACAGTTTTGGAGCCAAATGAAGGGGTTAATTATCCATCTGAATTTTTATATTCCATAGATCTTTTAGGGTTTCCACCAAACGTGCTACAACTAAAAATAGGCGTACCAATAATACTTTTAAGAAATATCAACCCACCAAAGCTTTGCAATGGCACGCGACTTGCCGTAAAAAAAAACAATGGAAAACCTAATAGAGGCCACAATCTTGACAGGGCCTTTTGAGGGTGAGGCTGTTCTTATTCCTCGCATTCCCATGATTCCAACGGATCTGCCTTTTTAATTTAAAAGATTGCAATTCCCAATTCGATTAGCATTTGCAATCACCATTAACAAAGTTCAAGGTCAATCATTAGAAAAATGTGGTATAGATCTTAATACTGATTGTTTTTCCCATGGACAATTGTACGTTGCATGTTTCAGGGTCGGTAAACCTGACAATCTATTTATATGCAGCGACAATTGGACAGCGAAGAATGTTGTATATTCGTAAGTTTTACGCAGTTAATTTGTATTGTATCTATCTATCTATCTATCTATATAAAAACGAGTTGTGTGTATGCATGTTTGTTTGTTTGTAAAAAGAGCGTTTGCATATGACTTCATTATTAGTACATACGGCTTTGTATATGCACAGACAATGGGAAAGCCAAGAATGTTGTATATTCGCAATTTTTACGTAGTTTAACTCCTGCAGACGAAATGAATGCTTGCCTGAAAAATTCTAATTTATGGGCACACGTAAAAATATTAAAATTAACTACAAATATGCGTGTCCGATTGCAAAACGATGACTCAGGTCAAACATTTTCAGATCAATTGTTGGCAATTGGAAACGGAAAGCTCCCAGTAGTGGGAAAGCCAAGAATGTTGTATATTCACAATTTTTACGTAGTTTGAAACACATATATAAATCTATCTATATTCACAGGTGGGACAAGTTCAAGTTCAAGTTCCTTTTATTACCAATATCCATCCATTTATAAACAAAAAATATCCCAAAGGGCTCAATGGCCCGTTATTTGGGAAAAAAAACAACAAAACAATACATAAATAACTATTAATTACATTCACACTTAAAATATATTTAGAGTCTACTCACCAATCCTCACCCGAGTACAACCGGTCTCCGCACCACCTACTTACAAAAAATAAATAAAAATAAAAAAATATATATACATCGAGGATCCAACACTCACACCACCCAAATCTAAATAAATAAATTCAATCTAAATAATTAAATAAATAAATTAAATCTTGATAACTAAACAATATAAATAACTGATCAATATTATAATTTAATTTATTTATTTTTTGATTAAAAAATTCTTCAACCGTTTCTTGAAGGATCCTTTGGTACAGGACCGTCGAATCCCAACAGGAATGGAATTCCAGGCACGTCCGACAGCAACTATCAGACCAAAGTCCGAGCGCACTGCAGGGGTGGATGGCACTAGCACATCATCCTTGTTTCTAGTTTCATAAGGACTGACATTTCGAACAATTTCAAAAAGCCCGGAAAAACTTGATGGAAGGTCTCCACGGAAATACTGAAACGCAATGAAAGAGAGGTGTAATGTATGAATATCTTTAATCTTCAGAAGTTCAACAGAAATATGGGTGGTAGACTGAAGAACTTTTGCTGCTTTCAGTTGGAGATTATGTAAAGGTGTAAGTACAGATGGAAATGTTGACATCCACACTGACGAGCAGTAGCATAAATAAGGGTAAATAAGAGAGAAATATAAAAGACGAAGGATAGAGAAAGGAAAGACTCGCTTCAGCTTTCGAATAATTCCAAGGCCTCGAGAAACCTTTAATCTCATTGACTCAGTATGCCGTTTGAAAGATAGATTTTCATCCAGAAGTATCCCAAGGAATCGAATAAACCGGTCAGCTGGGCGGGATATGGATCCCTTAGATGTTTTAAGCTCTGTCACTGCAGGGCAGCTTTTGCCTATGCGGGAGAATATAAGAAGAAACGATTTTTTTACATTCAAAGCTAACAAATTTCCATCAAACCAACGATATATATTTTCTGCCATCAATTGTAGCTTGAGGATAAGAGATGATTCATCAGGTGCTGCAGCCCCCAGGGTGGTGTCGTCGGCGAATGCAAAGATTTCTTCATGTTGACCAGGCGTATCCAAGGCTTCAACCACAGCATCTCCTTTCTGGCACAAATGACAACAGAAATCAGATCGTGGGTTGCTAAATAGTCAATAGAGGTCGTTGACGTATATGAGGAAAAGGGATGGCCCAAGAACTGAGCCTTGTGGCACTCCATATTCGACTGGAATATGCTCATCAGAAGCTTCAACTGCAATGGATCGGCCAGTTAGGAATGAAGAAAACCAGGACAGAGCTTCTCCACGAACGCCTTGATGCGACAACTTACCAATAAGTATCTCGTGTGTGAGGCTGTCAAAAGCTTTCTTCACATCAAGGAATATTGCCGCAGGGATAAGGCCGAAGTCTAAAGACTGCCGTACAAAATGAAGAAGCATATTACATGCGTGTTCTGTTGAGCACTTCTCCCGAAAACCAAATTGGTGCCGATGAAAAAACTTCTTCGCGTCTAGGAAACTCAGCAAACGCTTTAGCATAGCCTTTTCAAATATTTTAGAAAAGACAGACAGAAGAGATATAGGCCTATAGTTCTCCGGGTCCTCCCGGTCACCTCCTTTAAATAGTGCTATCACTCGTGCCAACTTGAGACGCTGAGGGAATATTCCGAGCTTGAATGACTGGTTAACTAAGTGGCACAGTGGTGTAATGATTGAGGGAAGAATCTGTTTGATTAATTTGGCCGGAATTTGGTCGAATCTAGATGAAGAATTTTTCAATGACGAAATTATTGTTATCAGTTCCTGCTCCGTAACTGACTCAAGAACCATTGACTTTACACAGGAAGGACCGAGGAACTGCTTCCAAGTTCTAGAACTTGAAGAAGGAACCACACCTAACGCCGTTGTTTTCCCAACCTCAGCAAAAAATTTAGTCATCTGATGTCGTACTTGGTCTTCATCCAAGAAAAACTGATTCTGAACACTAAGTGATTTAGGGAGCTTTCTAGGTCTTGCCGATGGTTGCGTAACTTCCTTAATTACATCCCAAGTTTTCTTAATATTTTTGCCGCAATCCGCAAACCTTCGGGAAAAATATGTAATTTTAGCTTTTCGAATCAGAGTTTTAAGCATCTTCCGGTATAGTTTAAAAGTCTCTAATTTAGCATCACTTGGTCTGTTCCTATACTCTTTCCAAAGGTTCTGTTTTCTCTTTATTGACTTTAGTATTCCAGCTGTAGTCCATGGGGCTATGGGTGTTGATCTCTTAGAAAGACTTGGTTGGGGTGTTTGGCAATGGTGGATAAATTTCTTCTTTACTGTTTCATAAAAAAAATCAAAAGCCTTATTATAATTTTCTAAGCTCACCCTCTCAGGTATTGTAAACTCCCATGACGTAGTGAATAAATCATCTTTGAGCTTTTCGATGTTTGCTGGTGTATATCGGAATCTTGGTTTATTATCAGGGACTATTCGGCGGGCAGACCGGGGGAGTGGAAGTAAAACTCCTACTGGAAAATGATCCGATGTATCTGATAGTAGCACTTCATTTTTTACAGAATGTATAGATGAGAACACATTGTCAATTAAGGTTGCAGATTGGTTTGAAATTCGTGTAGGGATATTTATACAGGGAGTTAACCCAAACGAGATTACTAGTGCCAGTATATCACAAGCCTGACTCGATGACATATCCATCATATCAGCGTTAAAATCACCCATTAAAATTATTTCTGCCTTTTCAGACAATACTCTCCCAAGAACAATCTCTAATATTTCCATAAATTGTTTCATTGATCTGCTTGGAGATCTGTATATTTCGCCAATTATTATCTTTTCATTGGAGCTAGTAGCCAATTCTATGAATAGAGATTCAAATACCCGTTCAATGTTTATAGACAGATCATCTCTTCTTACAACTGCCAGATTACTCAATACATAAAATCCTAGCCCCCCCTTTTTTGCTATCTTTCTATTTAGAAATATTGAATTATATCCAGGTATATCCATAAGTAGCTGGTTCTTTTCATTTAAAAAAGTTTCACATAAACCAATAATTCCAGGGCGAGAATTCTTACATATAAGCTGTATTTCATCCAGGGAAGAATTCAGCCCTTGAGCATTCAAAAGCACAACCCGGAGGACATCCTCCCACCGAGCCCCAACATCCCATAGCCCAAACTCCTCCACAAAATTACTATCAATCATATTATCTAAATTTTCATCAAAATTCATATTCGGTGTTCTTCCAACCGGGTTATTCAAAATTTCATTAAAATTTACTCTACGACTTTCATATTCATCTAACTTCCTTTTCGTGAGATTAGCGTCAGTCCTCGATGAAAACTCAATTTCATACATTACTACTTCCCAATATAGGTGATGAATAGAGACCACGCTGTAGTCGAGTGAACACGGGTGACGTAGACATCCTAATGACAGCAAATTCATAAGGCGAAGGCACGAACTTGAATTTTCGCTCTGGAACGGAAAAATATTTACAAGTAAAAAAGTAAAGAAAAGAGTAAATAACATGGAAAGAGAGAAATATAAGAAAATAAATATATAAAAAAACATAGATACGCACATTGCAAAAGAAAGCAAAAAAGGAGTAAATAATATAGTAAATAGAGAAAAGGAAAAATAGGACAATAACTAAAAAAAAACACACACAGATACGGACGTTGCAAAAAAAGAGCAGCAAAATTGCATCCCCTCACTTTACTGAGGCGAAAATACTCGATAGTTTACGTCACGCGTCAGAAGCACCATCACTAATAACTGCGGATAAAACCAAGGCGAGGGGGTCATGGCATGCATCACTGAACTTAACCCAGTTTGAGCTAGAAGTTTTTTTTGTTTCTAGCCATAGTTTAGTACCCTGTTGCATGACTTTAGTTTGAGATACTTTCTCAGCGGTTACTTTGGAATTTCGAAGCTTGTAAGCCGTACTCAAAAGTTCTTTCCGACGCTTTGCAAGTTCAGATGGTAGGTCATTACTGATGCTCTTTCCTGTGCCTTTTAGGCTACCAACACAAGCCATGATCCTATCTTTATGCCTAAGATTCAGAACAGAGACAAAAATAGGGTCCGAAACGGGGCGAGAGTTCGAGCGGGAAGGGCGCTTGGTCTTGTTTCTAATTCTGTACATTGCCGTGAATTTTATATCCTTCGAGTTTTGTACTGGCATTCCTGATAAAAAGTCGTGGACTGTCTCTTCAATATTCTCACTATCCTTATTAGGAATTCCGTGAATCAGCAGATTTTTGCGTTTTACGTACAATTCCGTACTCAAACACTGTTCTTTAACCGCTATAATTGCATTTTTCAAATCAGAATTCTCTTGTTTCAGAGCTGAATTCTCTATACGAACATTTTCGATCATTTGCTGTTAAGTCATCCATACGCTCGTCGAAATGCTTTTTTGTGACCGACATCGTTAATTATGCAGTAAAAATTCGCCTCCATAAATGAAATTAGCAAAATGACATTTCTAAGGGGCCCCGTAACAAACAGCGCAAAAATTGTGAAAAATCCAGATGCGGTTATTAAACTCTCACAGTCACAAGCTAAATCTTGCCTTGATGAACTACAATGGACACAACTACAATGGCGCGTAACTAATATGGCGCGTAACGACTTACGCGCGCGGGGAGGCTTGGGGGGTGCGAAGCGCCCCACCAACTAGGTGTTGGGGTGGCACGAAGCGCCACCCCAACAGCTAGTATATATATATATATATATATATATATATATATATATATATATATATATATATATATATATATTATATATAGATATATGTATATATATATATATATATATATATATATATATATATATATATATATATATATATATATATATATATATATATATATATATATATATATATATATATATATATATATATATATATATATATATATATATATATATATATATATATATATATATATATATATATATATATTAAATAGGTACTTTTTATCATATATCCTCGATAAATTTGGGCTATATATTTGCACATTAGGGGGGGGGATAAAGTATAGCTTGAGTCGTAATACCTCATTGGTTTCCATGACATCCTTATCCCTCGAATCCCATAACATCCCTATCCCTCGATTCCCATGACATCCCTATCCTGTCATTCCGACATTAGCCATAGCTTTTATCTTTGGGATTTCTTTTTCTTCAAGGCGTTTTTTTCTCAGGGACACCTTTATATTTTAATGATTTTTTTCCCCATTAGGATTCGAAAGGGCCATTCCCATTCAATGGAACGGCGCCCTATTTAGCTGTACCAGCAATCTGTTTATAATATTATGATTCAGGAAATAGATTCTACGACATACCGATTCCACACGTGGAGAGTTCCCATGTGCCGCTTACTAGAATGATTAAGCGATTGATTACATGTTTCCTATAACTGCAATAATTGAGATGCTGAGGGAAAACTTGGTAACTAGAGTTTGGCTATATCTGAAGTGCAAATGCTTGCTAATAATGCTATATATGAGTAAGAATAGATGAAAAAAACAGAAAAAGAAAAACGAGTGTACACAAAATCAGCAGAAGAAACGGAGAAGACGGTGGTGAGGGGACAGGCGCGCAAAAGCTGTGCTTAAGAATTTTCTGTGTAGAATCTCTATATCAGGAATTGTAAATTTGCTAGTCAATATGTATCTTTTTACTTATATCACAAACAGTGCGCCGACGGAAGCTGGAAAGATTGTTAGTAATAGAGATACCTAGGCAATGGATACAATCAACGAGAGGGATAGTGAAGTTATTACAATGAAGGGTAGTAGCAGTAGTACAGTTACAGGGAAAAAAATACATTTATCTATATTAAGTGAAATGCTAACATCAGAAAAATCATCACAAACTATAGAGACCATTTGGGAAAGACCCTTTTTGGAAGGGCTAATCTGAAGCAAGTCGTCAGCATACGCATGGTAAGAAACATCGGCAAGGCCAGAAAGGTATGTACCTGAAATCTTAGCCAGCACACAAGTAATACAAATCTTAAAAAGCCTAGGGGACAGAACACCACCCTGCCTAACTCCTCCTGGTACCCTTATAATAGGGTCTGGTACAGATCTGAATTGAAGAAAAGAATTTGAATACGAAAACATAAGAAGCATTTATAACAGAGGGATTGATCCTAGAATTATACAGAGAAAAAGGAGGTGGCTATGGACCACACTATCAAACACTTTCGACAGATCCAAAGCACAAATGTAAAGACCATTTCCCCTGGGAAGAATTATCAACCAGTAAAGAAGACAGAATCTTATGCAGATGCTGACAACCGACCCCATACCGAAAACCAAATTGTTTCTCACCCTTATTAATATTTTTAGTCAAAAAAGGTAGAAAGATGTACTCAATAACCTTGCTAATGTTACAAGAAACAGTAATAGGTTGATAGAAGGAGCAATCAATCGGTGATTTTCCCTCTTTTAAAATTGACGAAACAGTACCACAGAGAAAACTCTCGGGCATGCTTGAAGAACATAGAAACATTTGAAAAAGAAGCTGAATTTGAGATATAAGGGGGGGGTGCAACCAATCGGCATATGCATCTTAGAAATACCATCCTTATTTATTGAATCAGATTTTAAACTTTTCACAGCATCAATTATGGAAAAAAAGATATGGGCGCCACATGGTGCAGCGAAAGGATTGTATTGAAGAGGGGGAGGGGGAGGAAGGTGAGTATATACAGAATGCACAGAATTGTTAATCACCGCAAAAATCGGAGAATAATGTTTGTAGCAAGCTGAAGGTGGAAGCTAAGTAAAGATTTAGAAGAGTATTATAAACCCATACAAGGAGATTCTTCACTTCTTAATGATATGATCCTAGCATTGTGGAGGGTTCTTTTTAGAGAATTTCTAGAGGCGTTTTCTTAGAGAATCATATAAAGTTGTTTAAAACATAGGAAAATACTCCTTTTTGGAAATTTTTTTGAGATGTTTTCTTAGAGAATGATCTAAGCTTGCTCAAAATATAGGGAAATGGGGGTACAAGACATGTGACCTAATTCTATGTTTTGTCATCTTTTGGGTATTATTTTTTCTCAATTCCAAGCCTGTGACACTCAATGACTGACCTACCCCTTAGTGAAAACTATCAGTACCAGCGCATATTTAGAAAGATTCGATTCTCTTTTTGAGTCAATCGGACAAGGTGATAGAAAGGGATGCTTATTTTATCCAAAATTTAATCTACCGACACGGTAAAATGCGCCTGATTGATTCTCTATGTATTCAAATCTTGATGTAGCAATATCCGAGTAATTATTATAAAATAAAATAAATGAAAATGATCACTTAATAGAATTTTTAGCAGCAGGATTACATTACGACCCCTTAATGAACTTGGCTAAACTTTGTAACAAGTATTCAGTGAAAATGTATTTCCAATTCTGTAATTCTTTTTACCAGTAAATCAATGGCTTATCCATAAGCGCGCCTCTCTCCGGTTTTTTGGCGAATATTTACGCAGAGAATATTGAAAATTGGGTGTTAAGTTCGTATTTCTTGAAACATATCTTTTGGTGGCGATACCTGGATGATGTAATTTCACTTTGAAATTATGGGGTCTCAGAGATTACCCTAATACATATGATAGGAATTTACAGTTTAACTTAGGAATTGAAATTGCAAATAAAATCTCATTCCTAGATGTGCTAATTATTTGTAGCTTAAATAAACTCAATTTTACTATTTACAAAAAAACAACATAAAACAATAGATATTTACATCTTAAATCAATTTACCCTCCACTAGTTAAAAGAGCTGTCGTAGTTTCTCTCGTTGATTGTGCCCTTAAGATTTGTTTTGATTCTTACACCATAGCAGAACTAGACTTTATCAGGAACATTTGTTATGGAAACGAGTATCCTCTTTTATTTATTAATAATGCAATTAACCGTATACTGAAAAGACACCACCATAAAGTCAAGGGTAGTTTACCATTTGAGAATCCCAATAATACCTCACACATAATTTACCTCCCATATATCCCAAAAGTCATTGTGAATCTTTAAAAAGTCCGCATACAAAATAATCAGTATATTGTACTTACCAATAATTTGAAAATCATAAATCTTCTAAATTCTTGTAAAGATAAAACTTGAGTTACTCGTCAAAGAGGAGTCTATCTTACACCATGCGATTGTGGCAAATTCTATGTAGGTAGAAATCATCAGAACTTAGAGAAACGCCCGCAACAGCATAAAGATGATATCACAAAAGCTCTAAATTCTAATATTACAGCTTTTTCTTTTGATTCTGCTTTAAGCAGCCATGTGTTTGAAAATCCTAGCCACAAATACTTTTTGAAGTATCCGCTGAAGTATCCGCCCTTATTAGCAATGACCTAGGCATAAAGCAAGTTGTTCAAGAAGCAATTGAAATTGATAATAAAATTTCGTTAAATAGGGACTTGGGAGAATAATCACTAAATGCTCTGTACATAAATTTAATTAAAAACGATTTTAAAAATATTATAAAAAACTAATAGATATTAACACAGAACCTGTCATAAACAGACTTTTGAGATCAGCAGCCCCAAAAGCAAGATTCGTACTAAAATCGTGTTAATCATTCTCTTTCATTTCAATGAATTGGCTAGGTTTTATCTCATATTATTTATCAATCCTGGTTGAACTTTGCTAAAGTATGGATGCTGGGACTGTTTTAAATAATTTGCATTTTAATTATATTGGTTGTATCTAGTTGTAAGTTTTTCTCCTGATATATTTATGTTTTGCTGAGCACGATTCTTGGACATAGGACTGAAATATTCATTTTAATTAGGTTTTCACTGTATTTTTAAAATAATTCCCTATTGTTCTTCTTGTTCTTGATGTTTGTGACGGAAAGGCAGTGTGGTCCTCGTCGCTATTTACTTAAGTGTCAAAAAGTGCGTTTCTGGTTTTTGGTGGGTCTTCAGATGAACGTAGCCAATTTTTCAAGTTTCACCACGTACAGCACTAGTTATGGGTATATTTAGCGATTTCTTGGTTGTTTGTATTAAATGTGCTGATTTTTGATCATAGAGCCCGTTGTGTGCTGATTTTTGTTCGTGAAACTTGATGGATCTTGATTTTTCTCATCGTGGAACTTTTGCATTGATTTTTCATTTTGGAAAACTGATTTTGCACATGGAACTTGTTGCGTGCTTATTTTTGATCGCGGAACTTGTTTCTTTTCTAATTTTTGTTCCTGAAACTTGTTGCATGTTTATTTTCTCTTCGTGAAACTTATGCATTGATTTTTCTCCTCGTGAAACTGATTTTGTTCATGGAGTTTGTTGTGTACAGAAATTTTATTCGCGATACTCGTTGCATGTTGGTTTTTCTCTTTGTGAAAATTGTATGTTGATTTTTCTCATCGTGAAACGGATTGCGTTCATGGAACTTATTGCTTGCTGATTCTTGTTCGTGGGACTCGTTGCATGCTTACTTTTGTTCATGAAATTTGTCATGGAACTTGTTGCATGTTGATTCTTTCTTTTCGTGAAACTTGTACATTGATTTTTCTCCTTACAAAAAACTAAATTTGTTCATGGAACTTCTCGCGGTGTTGATTGAGGGTCCTTAAACTTATTGCATGCTGACTTTTTTTTGTTCCTGAAACTTCTTGTACACAGATTTTTCTCCTCGTGAAACTGATTTTGTTCAAGGCAGATGTTGCGTGCTGATTTTGTTCGTTGAACTCGTTGTGTGCTGATTTTTGTTCGTCAAACTTGTTGCATCTTGATTTTTCTCTTCGTGAAACTTGTACATTGGCTTTTCTCCTCGTGAAACTGGTTTTGGCCATGGTACTTATTGAGTGCTGATTTTTGTTTCCAAAACTTGCTGTGTGCTGATTTTTTTTCTGAGGCTTGTTGCATCTTGATTTTTATCTTTGTATAACTTGAACATTAAATTTTTCTCCTCGCGAAACTGATTTTGTTCATGGAACTCGTTGCTTGCTGATTTTTTTGTTCGTTGAGCTTTCTGCGAGTGGATTTTTGCTTGTGATACTTGTTGCATTGCGATTTTTTCTCCTTGCAGTTGTTGCACGTTGAAGTTGCTTTATGATGATTTTTCTCTTCGTGAATCTTGTAAATATATTTTTCTCCTCGTGAAACTGAATTTGTCGATAGAACTCGTTGCGTGCTTATTTTTTATGGCACTTGATACTAACGAAGCAGCATATAGCCATCACAAATTTGGTCAGTCTGTCTGTCTATCGGTCTGTCCTGGTTTTGCTACTTTAGGTACTTCCAGGTAACCTAGGACAATGAAATTAGGCAGACGTATCAGGGACCGGACCAGATTAAATTAGAAATAGTAATTTTCCTGATTGGACCATCCTGGGGGGGGGAGTGGGAGGCCGGTGAATTCTGAAAAAAAACTGAAAAAATGAAGTATTTTTAACTTACGAATGGGTGACGGGATCTTAATGAAAGTTTTGATGTTTGGAAAGATATTATGTCTCAGAGCTCTTATTTTAAATCCCGACCAGATCCGGTGACATTGGGGGAAGTTGGAGTGGGGAACCTAAAATCTTTGAAAACGCTAATAGTGGAGGTATCGGGAGAAACTTGGTGAGAAAAACAAGCAGAAGTCCTAGATACGTAATTGACATAACCGGAAAGGATCTGCTCTGTTTGAAGGAGTTGGGGGGGAGAGTTTATTCTGAAAAATTAGAAAAAAGAGGTATTCTTAAATTACGAATGAGTGATTGGATTTCACTGAAATTTGATATTTAGAATGATAGCGTGTCTCAAAGCTCTTATTTTAAATCTCGACCGGATCTGGTGACCTTGGGGGAGTTTGGGGGGACCTAAGATCTTGGAAAACGCTTAGAGTGGAGGGATCGGGATGAAACTTGGTGGGAAAAATAAGCACAAGTCCTACATACGTGATTGACATAACTGGAACGGATTTGCTCTGTTTGAGGGAGTTGGGGGGAGGGTTAATTCTGAAAAATTAGAAAAAAATGAGGCTTACGAACGGGTGATCGGATCTCACTGAAATTTGATATTTAGAAGGATATCGTGTCTCAAAGCTCTTATTTTAAATATCGACCGGATCTTGTGGAATTGGGGGGCGTTCGGGGGGGACCTTAAATCTTGGAAAACGCTTAGAGTGGATGGATAGGGATGAAACTTGGTGGTAAAAATAAGCAGAAGTCCTAAATACGTAGATAATAAAATAAACATGGTCTGAGGGGAGAGGGATAATAATTTAAGAAAAACATTTTTCTCATCGTGGAACTTTTGCATTGATTTTTCATTTTGGAAAACTGATTTTGCACATGGAACTTGTTGCGTGCTTATTTTTGATCGCGGAACTTGTTTCTTTTCTAATTTTTGTTCCTGAAACTTGTTGCATGTTTATTTTCTCTTCGTGAAACTTATGCATTGATTTTTCTCCTCGTGAAACTGATTTTGTTCATGGAGTTTGTTGTGTACAGAAATTTTATTCGCGATATTCGTTGCATGTTGGTTTTTCTCTTTGTGAAAATTGTATGTTGATTTTTCTCATCGTGAAACGGATTGCGTTCATGGAACTTATTGCTTGCTGATTCTTGTTCGTGGGACTCGTTGCATGCTTACTTTTGTTCATGAAATTTGTCATGGAACTTGTTGCATGTTGATTCTTTCTTTTCGTGAAACTTGTACATTGATTTTTCTCCTTACAAAAAACTAAATTTGTTCATGGAACTTCTCGCGGTGTTGATTGAGGGTCCTTAAACTTATTGCATGCTGACTTTTTTTTGTTCCTGAAACTTCTTGTACACAGATTTTTCTCCTCGTGAAACTGATTTTGTTCAAGGCAGATGTTGCGTGCTGATTTTGTTCGTTGAACTCGTTGTGTGCTGATTTTTGTTCGTCAAACTTGTTGCATCTTGATTTTTCTCTTCGTGAAACTTGTACATTGGCTTTTCTCCTCGTGAAACTGGTTTTGGCCATGGTACTTATTGAGTGCTGATTTTTGTTTCCAAAACTTGCTGTGTGCTGATTTTTTTTCTGAGGCTTGTTGCATCTTGATTTTTATCTTTGTATAACTTGAACATTAAATTTTTCTCCTCGCGAAACTGATTTTGTTCATGGAACTCGTTGCTTGCTGATTTTTTTGTTCGTTGAGCTTTCTGCGAGTGGATTTTCGCTTGTGATACTTGTTGCATTGCGATTTTTTCTCCTTGCAGTTGTTGCACGTTGAAGTTGCTTTATGATGATTTTTCTCTTCGTGAATCTTGTAAATATATTTTTCTCCTCGTGAAACTGAATTTGTCGATAGAACTCGTTGCGTGCTTATTTTTTATGGCACTTGATACTAACGAAGCAGCATATAGCGATCACAAATTTGGTCAGTCTGTCTGTCTATCGGTCTGTCCTGGTTTTGCTACTTTAGGTACTTCCAGGTCACCTAGGACAATGAAATTAGGCAGACGTATCAGGGACCGGACCAGATTAAATTAGAAATAGTAATTTTCCTGATTGGACCATCCTGGGGGGGGAGTGGGAGGCCGGTGAATTCTGAAAAAAAAACTGAAAAAATGAAGTATTTTTAACTTACAAATGGGTGACGGGATCTTAATGAAAGTTTTGATGTTTGGAAAGATATTATGTCTCAGAGCTCTTATTTTAAATCCCGACCAGATCCGGTGACATTGGGGGAAGTTGGAGTGGGGAACCTAAAATCTTTGAAAACGCTAATAGTGGAGGTATCGGGAGAAACTTGGTGAGAAAAACAAGCAGAAGTCCTAGATACGTAATTGAAATAACCGAAAAGGATCTGCTCTGTTTGAAGGAGTTGGGGGGAGAGTTTATTCTGAAAAATTAGAAAAAAGAGGTATTCTTAAATTACGAATGGGTGATTGGATTTCACTGAAATTTGATATTTAGAATGATAGCGTGTCTCAAAGCTCTTATTTTAAATCTCGACCGGATCTGGTGACCTTGGGGGAGTTTGGGGGGACCTAAGATCTTGGAAAACGCTTAGAGTGGAGGGATCGGGATGAAACTTGGGGGGAAAAATAAGCACCAGTCCTAGATACGTGATTGACATAACTGGAACGGATTTGCTCTGTTTGAGGGAGTTTCGGGGAGGGTTAATTCTGAAAAATTAGAAAAAAATGAGGCTTACGAACGGGTGATAGGATCTCACTGAAATTTGATATTTAGAAGGATATCGTGTCTCAAAGCTCTTATTTTAAATATCGACCGGATCTTGTGGAATTGGGAGGCGTTCGGGGGGGACCTTAAATCTTGGAAAACGCTTAGAGTGGATGGATAGGGATGAAACTTGGTGGTAAAAATAAGCAGAAGTCCTAAATACGTAGATAATAAAATAAACATGGTCTGAGGGGAGAGGGATAATAATTTAAGAAAAACATTTTTCTCATCGTGGAACTTTTGCATTGATTTTTCATTTTGGAAAACTGATTTTGCACATGGAACTTGTTGCGTGCTTATTTTTGATCGCGGAACTTGTTTCTTTTCTAATTTTTGTTCCTGAAACTTGTTGCATGTTTATTTTCTCTTCGTGAAACTTACGCATTGATTTTTCTCCTCGTGAAACTGATTTTGTTCATGGAGTTTGTTGTGTACAGAAATTTTATTCGCGATATTCGTTGCATGTTGGTTTTTCTCTTTGTGAAAATTGTATGTTGATTTTTCTCATCGTGAAACGGATTGCGTTCATGGAACTTATTGCTTGCTGATTCTTGTTCGTGGGACTCGTTGCATGCTTACTTTTGTTCATGAAATTTGTCATGGAACTTGTTGCATGTTGATTCTTTCTTTTCGTGAAACTTGTACACTGATTTTTCTCCTTACAAAAAACTAAATTTGTTCATGGAACTTCTCGCGGTGTTGATTGAGGGTCCTTAAACTTATTGCATGCTGACTTTTTTTTGTTCCTGAAACTTCTTGTACACAGATTTTTCTCCTCGTGAAACTGATTTTGTTCAAGGCAGATGTTGCGTGCTGATTTTGTTCGTTGAACTCGTTGTGTGCTGATTTTTGTTCGTCAAACTTGTTGCATCTTGATTTTTCTCTTCGTGAAACTTGTACATTGGCTTTTCTCCTCGTGAAACTGGTTTTGGCCATGGTACTTATTGAGTGCTGATTTTTGTTTCCAAAACTTGCTGTGTGCTGATTTTTTTTCTGAGGCTTGTTGCATCTTGATTTTTATCTTTGTATAACTTGAACATTAAATTTTTCTCCTCGCGAAACTGATTTTGTTCATGGAACTCGTTGCTTGCTGATTTTTTTGTTCGTTGAGCTTTCTGCGAGTGGATTTTTGCTTGTGATACTTGTTGCATTGCGATTTTTTCTCCTTGCAGTTGTTGCACGTTGAAGTTGCTTTATGATGATTTTTCTCTTCGTGAATCTTGTAAATATATTTTTCTCCTCGTGAAACTGAATTTGTCGATAGAACTCGTTGCGTGCTTATTTTTTATGGCACTTGATACTAACGAAGCAACATATAGCGATCACAAATTTGGTCAGTCTGTCTGTCTATCCGTCTGTCCTGGTTTTGCTACTTTAGGTACTTCCAGGTAACCTAGGACAATGAAATTAGGCAGACGTATCAGGGACCGGACCAGATTAAATTAGAAATAGTAATTTTCCTGATTGGACCATCCTGGGGGGGGGGGGGGAGTGGGAGGCCGGTGAATTCTGAAAAAAAAACTGAAAAAATGAAGTATTTTTAACTTACGAATGGGTGACGGGATCTTAATGAAAGTTTTGATGTTTGGAAAGATATTATGTCTCAGAGCTCTTATTTTAAATCCCGACCAGATCCGGTGACATTGGGGGAAGTTGGAGTGGGGAACCTAAAATCTTTGAAAACGCTAATAGTGGAGGTATCGGGAGAAACTTAGTGAGAAAAACAAGCAGAAGTCCTAGATACGTAATTGACATAACCGGAAAGGATCTGCTCTGTTTGAAGGAGTTGGGGGGAGAGTTTATTCTGAAAAATTAGAAAAAAGAGGTATTCTTAAATTACGAATGGGTGATTTGATTTCACTGAAATTTGATATTTAGAATGATAGCGTGTCTCAAAGCTCTTATTTTAAATCTCGACCGGATCTGGTGACCTTGGGGGAGTTTGGGGGGACCTAAGATCTTGGAAAACGCTTAGAGTGGAGGGATCGGGATGAAACTTGGGGGGAAAAATAAGCACCAGTCCTAGATACGTGATTGACATAACTGGAACGGATTTGCTCTGTTTGAGGGAGTTTCGGGGAGGGTTAATTCTGAAAAATTAGAAAAAAATGAGGCTTACGAACGGGTGATCGGATCTCACTGAAATTTGATATTTAGAAGGATATCGTGTCTCAAAGCTCTTATTTTAAATATCGACCGGATCTTGTGGAATTGGGGGGCGTTCGGGGGGGACCTTAAATCTTGGAAAACGCTTAGAGTGGATGGATAGGGATGAAACTTGGTGGTAAAAATAAGCAGAAGTCCTAAATACGTAGATAATAAAATAAACATGGTCTGAGGGGAGAGGGATAATAATTTAAGAAAAACATTTTTCTCATCGTGGAACTTTTGCATTGATTTTTCATTTTGGAAAACTGATTTTGCACATGGAACTTGTTGCGTGCTTATTTTTGATCGCGGAACTTGTTTCTTTTCTAATTTTTGTTCCTGAAACTTGTTGCATGTTTATTTTCTCTTCGTGAAACTTATGCATTGATTTTTCTCCTCGTGAAACTGATTTTGTTCATGGAGTTTGTTGTGTACAGAAATTTTATTCGCGATATTCGTTGCATGTTGGTTTTTCTCTTTGTGAAAATTGTATGTTGATTTTTCTCATCGTGAAACGGATTGCTTTCATGAAACTTATTGCTTGCTGATTCTTGTTCGTGGGACTCGTTGCATGCTTACTTTTGTTCATGAAATTTGTCATGGAACTTGTTGCATGTTGATTCTTTCTTTTCGTGAAACTTGTACATTGATTTTTCTCCTTACAAAAAACTAAATTTGTTCATGGAACTTCTCGCGGTGTTGATTGAGGGTCCTTAAACTTATTGCATGCTGACTTTTTTTTGTTCCTGAAACTTCTTGTACACAGATTTTTATCCTCGTGAAACTGATTTTGTTCAAGGCAGATGTTGCGTGCTGATTTTGTTCGTTGAACTCGTTGTGTGCTGATTTTTGTTCGTCAAACTTGTTGTATCTTGATTTTTCTCTTCGTGAAACTTGTACATTGGCTTTTCTCCTCGTGAAACTGGTTTTGGCCATGGTACTTATTGAGTGCTGATTTTTGTTTCCAAAACTTGCTGTGTGCTGATTTTTTTTTCTGAAGCATGTTGCATCTTGATTTTTCTCTTTGTATAACTTGAACATTAAATTTTTCTCCTCGTGAAACTGATTTTGTTCATGGAACTCGTTGCTTGCTGATTTTTTTGTTCGTTGAGCTTTCTGCGGGTGGATTTTTGCTTGTGATACTTGTTGCATTTCGATTTTTTCTCCTTGCAGTTGTTGCACGTTGAAGTTGCTTTATGATGATTTTTCTCTTCGTGAATCTTGTAAATATATTTTTCTCCTCGTGAAACTGAATTTGTCGATAGAACTCGTTGCGTGCTTATTTTTTATGGCACTTGATACTAACGAAGCAGCATATAGCGATCACAAATTTGGTCAGTCTGTCTGTCTATCGGTCTGTCCTGGTTTTGCTACTTTAGGTACTTCCAGGTAACCTAGGACAATGAAATTAGGCAGACGTATCAGGGACCGGACCAGATTAAATTAGAAATAGTAATTTTCCTGATTTGACCATCCTGGGGGGGGGGAGTGGGAGGCCGGTGAATTCTGAAAAAAAAACTGAAAAAATGAAGTATTTTTAACTTACGAATGGGTGACGGGATCTTAATGAAAGTTTTGATGTTTGGAAAGATATTATGTCTCAGAGCTCTTATTTTAAATCCCGACCAGATCCGGTGACATTGGGGGAAGTTGGAGTGGGGAACCTAAAATCTTTGAAAACGCTAATAGTGGAGGTATCGGGAGAAACTTGGTGAGAAAAACAAGCAGAAGTCCTAGATACGTAATTGACATAACCGGAAAGGATCTGCTCTGTTTGAAGGAGTTGGGGGGAGAGTTTATTCTGAAAAATTAGAAAAAAGAGGTATTCTTAAATTACGAATGGGTGATTGGATTTCACTGAAATTTGATATTTAGAATGATAGCGTGTCTCAAAGCTCTTATTTTAAATCTCGACCGGATCTGGTGACCTTGGGGGAGTTTGGGGGGACCTAAGATCTTGGAAAACGCTTAGAGTGGAGGGATCGAGATGAAACTTGGGGGGAAAAATAAGCACCAGTCCTAGATACGTGATTGACATAACTGGAACGGATTTGCTCTGTTTGAGGGAGTTTCGGGGAGGGTTAATTCTGAAAAATTAGAAAAAAATGAGGCTTACGAACGGGTGATCGGATCTCACTGAAATTTGATATTTAGAAGGATATCGTGTCTCAAAGCTCTTATTTTAAATATCGACCGGATCTTGTGGAATTGGGGGGCGTTCGGGGGGGACCTTAAATCTTGGAAAACGCTTAGAGTGGATGGATAGGGATGAAACTTGGTGGTAAAAATAAGCAGAAGTCCTAAATACGTAGATAATAAAATAAACATGGTCTGAGGGGAGAGGGATAATAATTTAAGAAAAACAATCAGGATTAAAACTACTCAGTTTCCAAGGTTCATTTTCTCCATTTGCCAGACTATGGCAACAAGCTGAGCCTCCCGGATGCTGATGGCCTGAACAACCACTTAAGACAATAATATAGTTAGGAGTTTGTCTCTATAAATTGAAATGAGCGCAACTGACTAAAATTCAAAACATTCCAATTACAAATCAAACCATTTGCAAAAGACAACTTAGATCTTTCTCGACTGCAAAGGTTTGTCTACGCTGTTAGTTGAATGTCTGTGGCTTAAAATTGTATCTGCAAATAAATTTAAAGAAAGGAAATAAGTAGACAGAAGATCAATTTGCTGCTTCAACTTGTGCAATTTCTCTAGTAGAAATGCGGGGAAACATGAGTAGGGTACCATACGAGCCTACATGGTCTAAGACCTGTTAAGAGTGGTTTACAAGTCCTCTTTTTTAGTACTACCCTTCTAAGCCCCAATAGCGACTTAGTAAAGAGCGAACATCAGCCCATTGTAACCATAAGTTAAAGAAAAGTTTTGAAAAAAAACTATCCAGGGAGAAAAGTTGTCGTTTGAGCCAGATTCAGGAACGGTAAATATTGTTTTGATTAATCTTAATAGTAAAAGTTTTTTTTTAGCAAAAAGACATTTATAGGAATTTCAAAACAGAGCCTGGAACCCCTTGGAAAACACTTTTACCTTGAGGGCTCATGATTACTCTTCTTCTTTGTCTCCGGTTCAAAGAAGCCATATACTCATTTAGGGTAAAAATTTGAATAGATTTGATACCGAAAAGATAATAAATTTGTATATCCTCTTTGGAATTAACAGCATCCAGGAATTAGCATTCAGGAGACTCAGCTTGTCCCCATAGTCTGGCAAATGGAGAAAATGAACCTAGGAAACTGAGTCGTTTTAATCCTGATTGTTTTTCTTGGATTATTATCCCTCTCCTCTCAGGCCATGTTTAATCCTGATTTAATCCTGATTTTTCTTTCTTGGACTGTTATCCCTCTCCCCTTGGGCATTGTTTATTTTATTATCTATGATTATTTTCTTGATGGTGTTTTTGGGTTTGATCCGAATTTTCTTTCTTGGACTATTATCTCTCTCCCCTCGGGCCTTGTTTATTTTATTATCTATGATTTATTTCTTAATGGTGTTTTTGGGTTTAATCCTGATTTTATTTTCTTGGACTATTATCCCTCTCCCAATGGGCCTTGTTTGTTTTATTATATATGATTATTTTTTTAATGGAGTTTTTGGGTTTTCCACTAGACATCCCACTAGGCATGGGTTTTCCACTAAGGGTGACTATTTACCTAACTAAGGTATTGTTCTTTTTGTTATCCTACTGTTTATCGTGTTATGAATAACCAATATGCTTAGTACTATGTGTTACGTTTGATTATTTAACTGTATTTTTTTTTCTATCCCATGTTCCACGAATTTGTATCTCTGGAGGGCTCTGGATTTTATTTATATTTAGGAATAAACAAAAAAGAACCTGCATATTGCTATTGAGAAGCCTACTCTACGTATTCTGAGTAATCTAGAAGTATTTGGCTACGAGCTCAGGAACACTGAACACTTTTTGCCCAGTTTTTGCATATCTTAGCTTAGATTTTTAATCGTCGTAGAATTTGCTCCAAAGCTCCTTCTTGTGTGAGTGTGAAAAATTGAGACCACTTCGATTCTATAGTCAATACTTGACCCATCTATTTCTTCCTCTATTCTTCCCTCTCTCTCTCTCTCTCTCTTCCCCTCCCTCTCTCTATTCCTTTCTTTTTCCCTTTCCTTTTTCTGTTATGTTCTCTCTCTCTTTCTTGCTTTCTATCTTGCTTAAAAAAGTGCTCGGTGTCTAGAGATGATTAGTATGTGTTGTAAAAAATCAGCACTGTGATTTTAATCTCTTAATCTCTACTTCCTCTATCTCACTCTCTCCTCTCGCTCTCTCTCTTTCCCCGCCTTTCTTTTTCTTCTCAATTTCTCCTGTCTCTCCCCCCATCTCTTTTACTTACAAAAAGAAGTGTTGTCCTTCTGAGATAATTACTATATACAACAAAACAGACTGTAATGTTTGAACTTTCAGGGAATTTTGTTTGCTGCAGACCTTCTCAAAACAGTTTTACTGTCACCATCCCGTTTAAGTCCTGGAGATCCTAGTTCTTATTCTCTTCCCGAGGAATGCTGTATAATCCACACACATCTAGAAATTAATGTGGACTTCCATGAAGAGGTCATAAGCGGTTTTGCTGAAGTAACACTACGTAGAATTAATGAAACGATAACGCGACTGGTAAGAGTCCATACCATTAATCAAGAAAGTGCCTGTGTTTGTTCTAGAACCTTGATTATGGTTTCTCTGCACGAAGGTTACGAAGCCCGGGGTATTATGGTCCTATAGTAGTAGGAACCCCCTCTTAGATTCATAGCAAGATAATAGGCGCTTCTTTACTAAGAATGAATAAAAAACAAGCTTGTTCACCCGAAAGTAAAGAGTAACATTAAAAATTTAGACGAACAAACATTATTATGTATACGAGGAGGTTGTTTTAGAACTTTTAGAAAAGCTTATTATTCTAATAGTTATTCTTAAATAATAGGAATAAAATTTAAAATTCAGCGTAAAGAGAGAGGCATTAAGGAGGGAACAACCCCTCATTGTCACAACAATTTCTGTTCGTTTCAAGTTTTCATGCTGCTTCTTGCTTTCAGTTGAAAAAAACTTGTTTTTTATTTATTTTCTGATCGTTTGTTAAATTAATTAAGAGAAAACTTTTCGAAAAAGAAGTTTTTCAAAGGAAAGTAAGGGCCAACTTAAGATCAGTAGATACAAATGCCTGTTAAAATTCAAACTCAGAACGACCAGAAATTACTACTAAAGAACAAATGAAACCCAAAACGACCCGAAATTTAATAAACAATCAGAGCAAAAAAATGTACAACAAGTACTAATATAAATGAATAAATAAATCTTAAAACGATTAATGCTTAAATTGAACATGCAAATAAAGCTCCAACCGAAAAAAATTGCTATTGAAGTATAAATGAAACCCAAAACGAACAGAAATTAAATAAACAATCAATACAAACAAACATATAATGAATACTAATATAAATGAATAAAGAAATCTTAAAACGAGTGGAACTTAATCTGAATGTGCAAATCAAGCTTGTAACGAACGAAAATCACTACAAACCAGATTTTGGGCTTAAGGAGCAACATTAAAACTCAAAACGAATAGAAATTATTCCGTTTATGAAGAGTTGCCCCCTTCTCAGTTACGATAAACCTTTCTCTTTACGATAAAGCTGTTAGTACTTATAAAAAAGCTTCCTATTTCCGATTAAACGGCCCCCTGTGTTTGAGTAGCCGTTCTTAAAAATTGGGACAAACAGAAAAAACTTTTGCGTAAGGAACAAAGTATTGAGGAGGAGGCATCCCTTTGCATATGGACAAATTACCAATCGTTTTGACTTTTAATGTTGCTCCTTACTTTCAATTGAAAAAACTTGTTATTTTTTTTAATTATAATCAAACCTTGGAGCCGTATGACCTTTACTATAGGCAACGCTATAGCGTTACCTCTGATTATTTCGCGAAATCTGGTTTCATCTGTATGGAAAATTTTCCTCTCCCGTGAAGAACTCCTCCATTGAAAGATCATATGACTTAATTCCACCATAAAAAATACCCCTGCCCCCCCCCCAAGTAAAATATTTGTACGATGGCCAACATTAAACTTCATGAAATTTATATATTTTACATAAGCACCCAAATTCGATTCTTTTCATGTATGTATTTGCATTAAAACTCTGTTTCTTTCTATCAAACAGTTCGTGGTAACGAACTGTAGTAAGGAACGACCCGGCTCAATAGTAACCAACACTCTAAAAAATTGAATTTTGATATCAATTCTACATCAAAAGAATCGCATTTTAATGCTGATTTTAAATATATAAGTTTCATCAAGTTTAATCTTACCCATCAAAAGTTACGAGCCTGAGAAAATTTGCCTTATTAAGGAAAATAGGGGGAAACATCCCCTAAAAGTCGTAGGATCTTAACGAAAATGACACCATCAGATTCAGCGTATCAGAGAACCCTACTGTAGAAGTTTCAAGCTCCTATCTACAAAAATGTGGAATTTTGTATTTTTTGCCAGAAGACAAATCACGGGTGCGTGTTTATTTGTTTGTTTGTTTTTTTTTCCCAGGGGTCATCGTATCGACCAAGTGGTCCTAGAATGTCGCAAGAGGGCTCATTCTAACGGAAATGATAAGTTCTAGTGCCCTTTTTAAGTGACCAAAAAATTGGAGGGCATCTAGGCCCCCTCCCACGCTCATTTTTTTTCCAAAGTCAACGGATCAAAATTTTGAGATAGCCATTTTGTTCAGCATAGTCGAAAACCATAATAACTATGTCTTTGGGGATGACTTACCCCCCCACAATCCCTGGGGGAGGGGCTGCAAGTTACAAACTTTGATCAGTATTTACATGTAGTAATGGTTATTGGGAAGTGTACAGACGTTTTCAGGGGGATTTTATTTTGTTTGGGGGTGGGGCTGAGGAGAGGGGGCTATATTGGAGGATCTTTCCTTGGAGGAATCTGTCATGGGGGAAGAAAAATTCAATGACAAGGGCGCAGGATTCTCTAGCATTACTATAAGAAAACAATGAAAAATAAACATGAAAACGTTTTTTCAAATGAAAGGAAGAAGTAGCATTGAAACTTAAAACGAACAGAGAGGTAATTTTGAAAATTGATGTATTTGTAACTTACGAAAGGGAGACCAGATCTTAATGAAATTTGATATTTAGAAGGATCTTATGCTTTAAAGCTCTAATTTTAAATTCCGACCAGATCCTGTGACATTGGGGGGATTGGAGGGGAAACCGGAATTCTTGGAAAACCTGAAAATTGGGGTGTTTTTATCTTACGTATAGGTGATCGGATCTTAATGAAATTTTATATTTAGAAGGAAATCATGTCTCAGAGCTCTTATTTCAAATCCAGACAAGATCTTTTGACATTGGGGGGGAGTTGGATGGGGAAATCTTGGAAAACACTTTGAGTGGAGGAATCAGGATGAAGCTTGGTGGATAGAATAAGCAAATGTCCTTGATACGTCATTGACTGAACCGTACTGGATTCATTCTCTTTGGGGGAGTTGGGGGGAGGGGTTCATTGATTTGGCGAGTTTGGTGCTTCTGGACGTGCTAGGACGATGAAAATTGGTAGGCATGTCAGGGAACTGCAGAAATTGACTTGGTAAAGTCGTTTTCCCAGATTCGACCATCTGGGGGGCTAAATGGAGAGGAAAAATTAGAAAAAATTAGGTATTTATAACATACGAGTGGGTGATCGGATCTTAATGAATTTTGACATTTAGAAGGACATCGTGACTCAGAGCTCTTATTTTAAATAAGCCATTAAGCCTCTTATTTTCCTTTTAAATCAATCTATTGATTCATAGAATTTTGTTAGAGCTCATACCATATGATCTCTTGGCTCTTAGCTCTTCATGCCTCGTCACAAGTGCCATATGAGCTCTTAGCTCTTGTCTGTTTTAAGGTTTTCGAATTGCTTTAATCCATTGTCAAAATATATTGAAATATTTGTGCAATCACCAGTTTTTTACATTTTAAGCAATTTAATAAAATTTAAAAAGAGCCTCAATTTTTTTAGCTCGTGTAACGGTAATAACGGTATATATATATATGCATATATATATATGTATATATATATATATATATATATATATATATATATATATATATATATATATATATATATATATATATATATATATATAAATATATATATATATATATATATATATATGTATATATATATATATAAATATATATATATATATATATATATATATATATATATATATATATGTATATATACATATGTATGTATGTGTATACATACAGATGTATATATATATGTATATGTATATATATTAGCCTCGGAACTCGGAACGATTTTTTGAAAGTTAGTAAGTGTAAGAGTCGTTGTCTTCTTTGCCAAGATCATTTTATCCCACGGACTTCTGTTAAGAGTACATTGTATAATAAAAATTTTGCATGCAAGTTACGTGGTAATGTTAATTGTAAAACAACCAATGTAATTTACCTATTAGAATGTAATAAATTCTGCCTACAATATGTGGGGGAAACAACTAATAATATATATAAAAGATTTTCTGGACACAAGACAACAGTTAATAATGAAAAATCTAATAACTATCTAGTTCAACATTGTAATAATGGTAAATGTTCCATATCTGATATAACTGTCACAATTTTAGAAAATTTAGAGTTAGAAAATTTAAATAAAGAAGAGAAGAATAATAGACTACGTAAACAGGAGGATTTCTGGATCCATACTCTTGGTACAGCTTATCCTTTTGGGCTAAATGATCGTGTAGCAAAATATGGTGACATGTCTCAGGTTGTTGTTAAATGTATTGATGGTTTTATGGACCATCCTTCTTTTACTTGTCCTACTAAACGTAAAAAACGATCGAGAGGACATAGGAAAAATAATAGAAAAAATGAAATAGATTTACATATGCTTTCTATAGATCTATGCCAGCTACTTGAATCTAGGGGTATGATTTCTGTAATATAATGTCTAAATAATTTATCCAAGAGGAATTTCATCAAACTTTTCTGGATTGTTAAGAATAATACAGCTCTTGAATATAATTTTAAAGTAATATGTGATACAATTTGCATTCTAACTAAAACGAAATTTATTTCAAAAAAGAAAAAGTTTGATAAGATTGGTAATAAGGATAACAGATTATATTTACCTATTAATTTTACTTGGTAAGCAGATTAAAGATATTAATTTACCAGAAATTTTAAATCAGCGGCATGTGAAACAGGCCCTTCCTAGTAATTTGAATTATAACGATAGTCCAGTTATAACTTATAAATTTTCAAAAAATATTGGGCAAATTATTTTTAATTATAATTTAATACTTAAAAGATTAGATAGTGATATAAATTGGAAACCGGTTTGTAATTGTAAGCAACTTGGCCCATTTGTAAATCCTACTTACAAACATGTTATAACAGGGGACTTGTCAATAATAAAGCAAGATGATCTTCAAATTATAATGAATAAAGGGGCTAATTTCCGTCTTTCTCATCATCTGAAACCATCGAGTGTTCTTGATGGCTTGGAAAATGATTTTGATTTATTTATTGATAAGTGGTGTAAGAAAGAGAATAAAAATAAAGAGAGTTTTCAAAGTTGGAAGAATTTAATTATTAGTAGAATAAGAAATAAAATATATTCTAACTTAAAAAATAGTAACACTAAATCATTATTTTATAATGCGAAGATTAAACAAGCAATTGCTAATCTACAGAATGAATTTGTAATTGTGCCAATGGATAAAGCTAATAATAATTTTGCCATAATTTGTCAGAAGCTGTATTGTGATATCTTAAAAAGGGAGTTATGCACAACTAATGTTTACGAAAAGGTAAATTTAGAGGATGAGAATTTAATTAAAAAGACTGAAGAAATACTTTTTAAAAATTTTAATATTAAAATAAATGACAATGATAAAAAGTTCCCTTTCCTATATTGGACTGTAAAATTTCATAAGAATCCCCCTAAACCACGGTTTATTGCTGGAGCAGCTAAATGTCCAACCCGCATTGCTGCTACTGACCTCTCTTTAATTTTAAAGGAAATTGTAAATAAACTTAAAACCTATTGTTCTGGTATTAAAAAGTTTTCGAATTTTAATCCATATTGGAGTGTTAATAATTCACTGCAGGTGATAGATTCTTTAACAATGGTTTCAGCTAAAAGAATTGAGTCTTTCGATTTTGCGACAATGTATACTAATTTATCACTTAATGTAATGTTAGATAATTTAAAAACTGTTATCAAGAAATCTTTCCTCTTATCTAGTAAAAGGTTCTTAAAAATAGACACTTAAAATAAAAAAGCTATATGGACAAATTGCTTTAATACCACAGTTAACTTGAGATGTTACAGCTTGGATATGATTTTTGAGTTATTAGAATTTGTTTTATACAATACTTATATAAGATTTGGTGGTGATTTGTACAAGCAAATCGTGGGAATTCCCATGGGGGGGGGGGGGAATGCCAGCCCATTTATAGCTGACTTGTTTTTAAGTCAACTAGAATGATGGATAGGAATAATCCAAATAATTTAAAACATGTTTTGTCAAATAATAAAAGATATTTAGATGATATTTTGGTCTTAAATCGTAAGGATTTCATTGATATTTCTAAAAATATATATCCATCAGAGCTTACTCTTGAACCTAGTCATGGCGCTGGTCATGAAGATCATTTCTTAGATTTAAATATTCATATTTGTGATAATAATAAATTAAGTTTTAAAATGTATAATAAAACGGATGATTTTGATTTTGAAGTGATTAGTTTCCCATTCCCTGGATGTAATATACACTCAAATATCACTTATTCGGCGTTTTTCTCACAGTTACTTCGTTATGCAAGGATTTGTAGTAATTATATTGATTTTAAAAATAGATGTAAAATCTTAAGCCAAAAATTGATGTCAAGAGGTTTTTCTGCAAATAAATTAACTTGGCAATTTAAAAAAATTTGTTTTCATTATAACGAACTTTTAAATAAATATCAAAAGAATTATCTGGAAATACTTAAAGAAATTTTCAACTAATTTCAGAGGCTCGACAAATGATGATGCAGCGCCATTTATTTTGAACTGTGTTTCTAATAGAGCGGATTTTTTTTAAAAAATAGCCACATGGTAAAGATGAATTCTATAATTGTTTAGTTCATTCAATTTTTTTTGCAATGTGTTAATATTTGTGATTTGGTAAAATTTATTATATTTAGTTTACCTATTGTTGCTAAAAAGAGGGATGTATTAACAGGATAAGGTTGTTTTGGTGTTACTTGGTTGTTTTAAATTTGCTGTTTTTTTTTTCATAGGCATGTATTTTTGGGGTGATACCTGACACGGGGATGCCATGGATATTCTGTGGTAGCCACAACACTTGGCTGGGTAGAGAATTTAAAGTGGCGAAACCCTATAGACAAGTGTATTCTCCTGATGAGCCCTTGTGTTGGGTTGTTGCCTCTGAATTATTTGTCTTTATTATTTTTTCTATTTTTTGGTAAATGACGACTTATACTTATTGACGACATGACTGCCTGTCCATGGATTATTCTTTATGGTTGATTGCGTATGGCTATGCTGTTTGACCTATGTGATTGTATGGATGAGTAGGGTTAAGGCCTCATTCAAGTGCTGGTCTATAGTAATCACTAATATAGGAAAACAGTCTTCCTTTTCTCCTTCTGACTCTTTTTTTTTTATGTGTTTGTGCTGTTGCATTGGTGATTTCTCTTTTCATGATATGTATATATATATATATATATATATATATATATATATATATATATATATGTATATATATATATATATATATATATATATATATATATATATATGTGTGTGTGTGTGTGTGTATATATATACCGTTATTACCGTTACACGAGCTAAAAAAATTGAGGCTCTTTTTAAATTTTATTAAATTGCTTAAAATGTAAAAAACTGGTGATTGCACAAATATTTCAATATATTTTGACAATGGATTAAAGCAATTCGAAAACCTTAAAACAGACAAGAGCTAAGAGCTCATATGGCACTTGTGACGAGGCATGAAGTGCTAAGAGCCTAGAGATCATATGGTATGAGCTCTAACAAAATTCTATGAATCAATAGATTGATTTAAAAGGAAAATAAGAGGCTTAATTGCTTGTATAAAATAATAGCTCTGAGTCACGATGTCTTTCTAAATATCAAAATTCATTAAGATCCGATCACCCACTCGTATGTTATAAATACCTAATTTTTTTCTAATTTTTCCTCTCCATTTAGCCCCCCAGATGGTCGAATCTGGGAAAACGACTTTACCAAGTCAATTTGTGCAGCTCCCTGACACGCCTACCATCCCTGTGTCTCGTCATTTATATTCCCTGTGTCCCGGTCGTCATTTGTGTCCCGGTGTCCCGGTCTGTATATACATTCGTTTTTGAATTGGTTACCTTTTTATTTATTTATTTTTTTTTTTAGTTTTGTTTTTCTCCTTTATTTTTCAGTTTTTTTCGTTTTTTATTTTTTTTTTAGTTTTTTTAGTTTTTTTAAGTTTTTTATTAGTTTTGAGTTTTTTTCTTTTTAGATTTTTTGTAGTTTTTACCTTTTTTTTAGTTTTTTTCGTTTTTTTAGTTTTTAGTTTTTTCTTTTTAGTTTTTCTTTGTAGTTTTTTCCTAGCCAAGGTTCGAACCTGCAACCTCTCGGACCTAGAACCTGTAACATAACGCGTTACCAACTCAGCTACTTCGGGCTTGAATACATTCGTTTTTGAATTGGTATATGATGAAATAATTCAGACGTCATATGCGGACAGACAGACTGACATACATTACACACAAACAACTTATTTATATATATATACTAGCTGTTGGGGTGGCGCTTCGCGCCTCCCCAACACCTAGTCGGTGGGGTGCTTCGCGCACCCCCAAGCCCCCCCGCGCGCGTTAGTCGTTACGCGCCATATTAGTTACGCGCCATTGTAGCTGTATCCCTGTTACCCACCTGTGAATAGAGATAGATATAAATATATATTTTTAACTACGTAAAACATGCGAATATACAACATTCTTCGCTGTCCCATTGTCTGTGCATATAAATAGCATTTATATTCCCTGTGTCCCGGTCGTCATTTGTGTCCTGGTGTCCCAGTTTGTATTTTCTCTTTGAGTGTCCCGGTCGTCATTTATATTCCCTGTGTCCCAGTGTCCCGGTCGTCATTTGTGTCCCGGTGTCCCGGTCTGTAATTTCTATTCAAACAATCCCTGTGTCTCAGTCGTCAATTATATATCCCGCCTGTGCCCCTGGCGTCCCCGTTGTAGTTGTGTCCCTGCGTCCCGGTCGTCATTTATATTCCCGGTCGTGATTTGTGTCCGGGTGTCCCAGTCTGTAATTTTTCTTTGAGGTTCCTGGTCGTCATTTATATTCCCTCTGTGTTGGTCGTCATTTGTGTCCCGGTCTGTAATTTATCTTTGAGTGTTTTTTCTTTTTAGTTTTTTTAGTTTTTGTCATTTTTTCAGTTTTTTTTTTCTTCTTTATTTTTCAGCGTCACTATGAAGTACATATCGCCGAACCTTTGTTTTTTAACTTAAATCTGGTAGGCATTGATGACCTTATCCAAGTCAAAATCCCAAACCCAATCATCATCGCTATCATTTTCAGTTTTGATATGTTTTGACTCTCGCTTTCCAGGTGGATTTTCATCTAACTGCGCGGTTTTGCGTTCTTTAGCCGCAAGCCTGTTTTCTTGCTGTTCTTGTGATTCCTCGGCACGCTTTCTTTTCTTACTTTCTCTATCAGCTGCAAGCCTGTTTTCTTGCTGGTCTTGTGATTCCTCGGCACGCTTTCTTTTCTTACTTTCTCTATCAGCAGCAAGTTTTTTGGCATAGACTCTTCGAGCAGCTTCCTCGGCTGTTGCCATTGTAGGTTCTTCAGTCATTTTACAATTAAACATTTTTCCGTGAACGCATGTCTTAAATACCATTAATGACGTCACCGTCATAGCAAAAATGACGACAACTAACTTCATGACGTCAGTCGACACAGAAACATGACGTCACCTGACAGACAGACACACAGATTCCTAATCAAACATTCCCTGTGTCTCCATAGTCATTTATATAGTATTTATATAGTTTTTGTAAGGTTTGAACCTGGAACCTCTCGAACTTAGAACCTGGAACATACCGCGTTACCAAGTCAGCTACATCAGCTTGTATACTTTCGTTTTTGAATTGGTATATGATGAAATAATTCAGACGTCATATGCAGACAGACAGACAGACAGACATAACCCACAAACAACTTATTTATATACTAGCTGTTGGGGTGGCGCTTCGCGCCACCCCAACACCTAGTTGGTGGGGGCGCTTCGCCCCCCCCCCCAAGCCCCCCCCACGCGTAAGTCGTTACGCGCCATATTAGTTACGCGCCATTGTAGTTGTGTCCCTATGTCCCACCTGTGAATATAGATAGATATATATATATATATATATATATATATATATATATATATATATATATATATATATATATATATATATATATATGTATAAATATATATATGTATATATATATATATATATATATATATATATATATATATATATATATATATATATATATATATATATATATATATATATGTTTTTAACTACGTAAAACTTGCGAATATACAACATTCTTTGCTGTCCCATTGTCTGTGCATATAAATAGATTGTCAGGTTTACCGACTCTTGAACATGCAACATATAATGGTCCATGGGAAAACAATCCGTATTCAGATCTATACCTCATGATTCTAATGATTGCCCTTGAGCTTTGTTGATGGTGATTGCTAATCGACCATTCCCTGAGTCGCCATCGTCATTTATATATCCCCCTGTGCACCCCGGCGTCCCCTTTGTAGTTATGTCCCTGTGTCCCGGTCGTCATTTATATTCCCTGTGTCCCGGTCGTCATTTGTGTCCCGGTGTTCCAGTCTGTGATTTCTCTTTGAGTGTCCCGGGCGTCATTTATATTCCTTGTGTCCCGGTGTCCCGGTCGTCATTTATATCCCCCTGTGCCCCCCGGCGTCCCCATTGTAGTTGTGTCCCTGTGTCCCGGTCGTCATTTATATTCCCTGTGTCCCGGTCGTCATTTGTATCCCGGTGTCCCGGTCTGTATATACATTCGTTTTTTAGTTTTGTTTTTCTCCTTTATTTTTTTCCTTTTTTCTTTTTTTTCTTTTTTAGTTTATTTAGATTTTTAGATTTTTTAGTATTTTTATTAGTTTTTAGTTTTTTTTTTTTTACTTATGTCCTGGTCGTCATTTATACTCCCTGTGTCCCGGTCGTCATTTGTGTCTCGGTGCTTTGTTGATTGCTAATTTATATTATATTTATATTTATATTTTTTATATTTATTAATATTTTTTTAGTTTTCTTTTTCTCTTATTTTTCAGTATTTCCTTTTTTTTAGTTTTTTCTTTTTTAGTTTTTAGTTTTTTTTTTGTTTTTTACCTTTTTTTAGTTTTTTTAGTTTTTTTAGTTTTTTAGCTTTTTTAGTTTTTTTATTAGTTTTTAGTTTTTTTTTAGTTTTTGCCTTTTTTTAGTTTTTTCAGTTTTTTTTTAGTTTTTAGTTTTTTACCTTTTTTAGTTTTTTTTAGTTTTTTAGCTTTTTTAGTTTTTTTTCTTTTTAGTTTTTTTTGTAGTTTTTACCTTTTTTAGTTTTTTTTCTTCTTTTGTATTAGTGTGAAATAATTCAGACGTCATATGCGGACAAACACGACGTCACTCGACAGACAGACAGACAGACATAACCCACAAACAACTTATTTTTATATATATCAAATCGATGGCTGTTTTGAACAGACGCACTAACTTATTATTTTCGTGGAAAAGATGTTGCAATTGGGAAACGATTGTCCTTTCAACGTTGGGAGAAATTTCGCAACGTGCATTCAATTCAGAATTTCTATCACTGATGAAGTACAATTGTAAAAATTTATGATTCTCGCCTGAGAATGGTAGAAGGGACCCTGCTTTATGATAAATTTGCCCTTTTACTTTGAAAGTAGACATAAATTGATCTGGATTTTCGATTTGGGCTCCAAACGACGTCATTTGGAAACATGAGTTGTATTGTCTGATTTTTGACAAAAAACGCTTAGATTCTGACGTATTTCCAGTAAGGAAAGTCTTCAATGGCTCTGGTGGTGCAGCCAATAGAGGAAGTTTAACTTTTCCTGAGGCGCAACACATTCCCATTGTTTCACCATTGAATTTCAAGGCCTTGCAATAGGGACAAATTTTAGACATTGTCCCGATTTGAACACATCTACTCAAGCTATAATCATCGACTGGGTTGTACCTGAATGCCAGGCGATAACTTTCAGATTGCTCTGATTCCTCGGCACGCTTTCTTTTCTTACTTTCTCTATCAGCCTCAAGCCTGTTTCCCTGCTGTTCTTTTGATTCCTCGGCACGCCTTCTTTTTTTACTTTCTCTTTCAGAAGCAAGTCTGGTTTTGCGTTGCTCTGGTAGTTCCTCGACACGCCTTCGTTGACGTAAATTGCACATTCTTTAGTTTCTTCTTTTTATTGATTTGTTTTCTTCAATTTCTCAATGTTCATTCTAACATTGACACTTGGAAAAACCTTTACGTGCCAAGCATGCTAAAGCTCCAACAATTTAAATTAAACCTCAAATTTGGGGTATCTGTTTAAAGGTTTTCGAATTACTTTAATCTATTGTCAAAATATATTGAAATATTTGTGCAATTCCCAGTTTTTTTTTTAGTTTTTTCTTTTTTTAGTTTTTAGCTTTTTTAGTTTTTTTTAGTTTTTTATCTTTTTTATTTTTTTACGTTTTTTCTTTTTAGGTTTTTTCTTTTTTTAATTTTTTTAATTTTTAATTTTTTTTTTTAGTTTTTTCTCTTAGTTTTTTTTTTAGTTTTTTACCATTTTTCTTTTTCGAATTTCTTTAATCTATTGTCAAAATATTTCGAAATATTTATGCATTTTCCAGTTTTTACATTCTAGTTTGTTTTCTTTTATATATATAGAAGATATAATCTGGCGTAACGGACAGACAACTTATTTTTATATATATAGATATATATATATATATATATATATATATATATATATATATATATATATATATATATATATATATATATATATATATATATATATATATACTTCAATTCGAACCTTTACAGTATCGCTTTGAATCCAGTGCTCTCTTCTATTAATGCTCTCCGTTCTTCTAACTTTAATAGCGACTCTGAAACTAGCTGCTCTACAATTTCTATTTTACGAGAAAGACTTATGGTTGATCTTTTCTTTCCAAACATCTTATCTGGCTGTTTTACCTGTTTCGCCCCGGAGCATTGAGCAAGCTTGTCTCTTTTATTTTCCAAACTGCTCCGAAAAGATGCAATTGAGCTGTCTATTCCATCGTTATCAAACTCCTCGTCAGATGAATTATAAATTGTTCCATACTTTGATTCATATTGTGCGTATGTGATTTTTCGGGACTCCAGTAATGTCAAGTTTTGCTGAATGAGCTCGCGGAGTTCTCCCAGTGTGAGTTTCTTTATTCTTTGTGTCTTTGAACGAGGACGCAGGCGGGATAAATTTTTAGCTCTTCTCATATTTGCTTTGTTTATTTGGGAATACTGTCATTGATATTTGGAGCTTTACTTGAGAATCTTACAAAGAAAAATGTTTTAATAGTTGGTATATAGCTCTCTTTTTACTTTTCTCTCTTTCTTTAGCTCTCTTTCTTTTTTAGTTCAGCAGTTTTATACTCGGTTCAAAATTATTTTGCAATTTTATATACTTGAGTAAGTTTTTTGAGACCTGCAAAAGATCATAAATTTTTCACAAACTGGTCACTTGACGTCAGTTTATCATTGACCTCTAATTAAAACCTAGAAGGTAAGCACAAACGTCATGTTTCCTTGGAAGGGGGCCTGGCATACGGATTAACGACGCTTATCGAATACAAAGATCCTTTGTGTGTCCTTGCGACAGCTAAGATGGAACACCGGGTCCAATATTAACTAGCAGAGATAAAGACGCTATGCCACCTTGGAGGAGGAGAGTATTCATTCCAATACTAACTTTATCTGAACACATCAGACGTGTAGCCAGAAATCGAGAGACATTTTCTACAATATGATGTTAATTTCTTATATAGCGGAAAGCCAATCAACAGGAATTTAACGTATTTTTTTTTGTTTACTTATGATCCGTGGCATGAAAAGAATTAGAAGATTTTGAAAAAGTGAAAGGACTCTCAACAGTTTTACTCGTCTGCCTTAAAGTTCAATATATATAGTACAGATGCTGAGATCACTTCATACCACATCGAATAGCGGGCGCCACACCACATTGCATAAAGGCATGTGCTTCTCACCAAATTGGCACATAGGGTACTCGTCGCCACATTGCATCAAGACATATATAGTAGAGATGCTGAGATCACTTCCTACCACATCGAATAGCGGGCGCCACACCACATTACATTAAGGCATGTGCTTCTCACCAAATTGACACAGGGTACTTCTCGCCACATTGCATCGAGACATATATAGTAGAGGTGCGGAGATTGCTTCATACCACATCAAACAGCGGGCGCCACACCATATTGCATTAAGGCATGTGCTTCTCACCAAATTGGCACATAGGGTACTCCTCGCCGCATTGCATCGAGACAAATGATAGTAGAGATACTGAGATCACTTCATACCACATCGAATAGCGGGCGCCACACCACATTACATTAAGGCATGTGTTTCTCACCAAATTGACACACAGGGTACTCCTCGCCACATTGCATCGAGACATATATAGTAGAGGTGCGGAGATTGCTTCATAACCACATCGAACAGCGGGCGCCACACCATATTGCATTAAGGCATGTGCTTCTCACCAAATTGGCACATAGGGTACTCCTCGCCGCATTGCATCGAGACACATGATAGTAGAGATGCTGAGATGACTTCATAACACATCGAATAGCGGGCGCCAGACCGCATTGCATTAAGGCATGTGCTTCTCACCAAATTGGCACATAGGGTACTCCTCGCCACATTGCATCGAAACATATGATTTCTGACCTTTTGTAACCCCATTAATCTGAGAGGCATTTACCTCCTTGTTTTTTTACTCTTGGATATTCCGCAAGCTTACGGTGTGTGACATCACAGGTGTTAAACTTGGTACGGTTTAAAGCTAGTCGGAACTGTTGGCCTAGCTTATTTATAAATACACTTCAAAACCGAACTAATTACGCAAAGAAAAAAAAAGAAAAAACACCAGGGGGGTTCAGGGAGGCTTTAGGGGGTGGATTCAGGGGGGTTTAGGGGGAACTATCTGATACTCCACGTGCTGCTGGGGCGCGCAGCGCCGCAGCAACGCGTGGCAGGGGTCAGCTAGTTAGCTAATATAAAATTTTCAAAGTTTTCTTTACCATTTATTAAATTTTAACCGATTATTTTCTGTATTTTAAGATTTTTTAGTGTTTTAAGGGGGACTCTATATACCCATCGTGAGGGCGTGACATTTTACAAAGATCGGGGCCCATATACAATTCGATATCTTTAATGCATACCTTCTAGCTTATATTTTAGCTTATATCAACTTTTTAACGTTCTCTTTCCCATTTATTAAATTTTAACCCAAATTTCCTGTATTTTAATATATGATGATCTTTAAAGGGAACTCTCTATATCCCCTTCGCGAATCGCGAGGCCTTGGCTTTTGTGAAGATTGAGGCCTACATGCACTTCGATTTTGTTTAGTCATTTTTTTTAGGTAATATTTTAGCATATACCAACTTTCTAACGTTCTCTTTTCCATTTATTAAAATTTAGGGCCGCTTTTTTAGTTCTCAAAACTAACCAGGGGGCTTGTGGTGCTAGTGTCACTATCCTAGCCAATTTTTAGCCACTTCTCGCTTCATGTTGTTTCAAGCTATTATTGTCTGTATTTTCAGATTTGGTCTATTTTATGGCACTTGGTTACTACCAAGTGACATTTAGCGATCGCAAATTCTGTTGGTCTGTCTGTCCCAGTTTTGCTAGTTTAGGCCCTTCCAGGTAAGCTAGTACGATGAAATGTGGCAGGCGTATCAGAAACTAGACCAGATTAAATTTGAAATTGTCGTTTCACCGATTCGACCATCTAGGGGGGGGGAGTGGGTGGACGGTTAAATCGGAAAAATTAGAAAAAATGAGGTATTTTTAACTTACGAACGGAAGGTCAGATCTGAATGAAATTTTATATTTAGAAGGATATCATGTCTCAGAGCTCTCATTTTAAATCCCGACCGGGTCTGGTGATATTAGGGGGATTTGGGGGGACCTAAAATATTGGAAAACGCTTAGAGTGGAGGGATCGGGATGAAACTTGGTATGAAAAATTATCACAAGTCCTAGATACATCATCGACATAACCGGAACGGAACCGCTTTATTTGGAGGAGTTGGGAGGGGAGGGTTAATTCTGAAAAATTAGAAAAATGAGGTATTTTTAACTTACGAAGGAGTGATCGGATCTTAATGAAATTTCATATCTAAAAGGAAATCGTAACTCAGATCTCTTATTTAAAACTCCGACCGGATTCAATGTCATTGGGGGGAGTTGGGGGACTGGAAACCTTGTAAAACGCTTAAAGCAGAGAGATCAGGATGAAACTGGGTGGGAAGAATAAGCACAAGTCCAAAATACCTGACTGACATAACCGAACCGGATCTACTCTCTTTGGAAAAATTCGTAATTCGGAAAAATTGGAAAAATTGAGGTATTTGTAACTTACGAACGGGTGATCAGAACTCAATGAAATTAGATATTTAGAAGAATTTTGTGCTTTAGAGCGCTCATTTTAAATGCCGACTAGATCCGGTGACACTGGGGGGAGTTGGAGGGGGAAACCAGAATTCTTTGAAAACGTGTAATTTGGAAAAATTGGAAAAATTGAGGTATTTGTAACTTACGAACGGGTGATCAGAACTCAATGAAATTAGATATTTAGAAGGATTTTGTGCTTTAGAGCGCTCATATTAAATGCCGACTAGATCTGGTGACACTTGGGGGAGTTGGAGGGGGAAACCGGAATTCTTGGAAAACATGAAGATTGAGATATCTTTATCTTACGAATGGGAGATCGGATCTTAATGGAACTTGATACATAAAAGGATCTTATGTCTCAGATGCTATATTTTCAATTTGGATTGGATTCAGGGACACGGGGGGTTGGAGGGGGAAACAGAAGTCTTGGAAGTTGTAAATCTTTTGAAACGCTTAGAGTGGAGAGATCGGGAAGAAACTCTATGGGAAGAATAAGCACAATTTATAGATACGTGATTGACATAATTGGAACGGATTCATTTTCTTTCGGGGAGTTGGGGGATGTTAATCTGGAAAAATTAGAAAAATTGAGGTATTTTAAACTTAAGAATGGGTGACCAGATCTTCATGAAACTTGATATATAGAAATATTTTATTTGTCAGATGCTCCATTTTCAATTCGAATCGGATCTGTTGGATGTTGGGTGTTGGAGTGGGGAAACAGAAATCTTAGAAACCGGAAATCTTGGAAAACGCTTAGGGTGGAGAGACTGGGATGAAGCCTGATGTGAAGAATAAGCACACGTTTTGGATACGTGATTGACATAATTGGAAGGGATCCGCTCTCTCAGAGCACTTTGGACCTCGTCAATTGGAAGGACCTCGTGACTCAGCTCTATTTTAAGTCCCGACCGGCATTAAGCCTCTGGTTTTACTCTTAAATCCATCTATTGATTCTTAGATTTTGCTAGAGCTCATGCCGTATGAGCTCTTGGCTCTTGGCTTTTCCGGCCTCGTCACAAATGCCATATGAGCTCCTAGCTCTTGTTTTGATTTTAATCGCGTATTTCCTGTATTTCAATACCTGATCTTTTTAAGGAAAACTCTTTATGTCCCCCCTATTGAGTCCCTCTGGCAAATTGACATACGTTCAACGCTCGGAGGAGAAGATATGCATAGAATAGGACATAAACCTATGACCTAAGTCTATTTTAAACATAGCACAAAACATGTTTAAACATGTTTATTAGCTTAAACCAGGTTAGCTTAAACATGTTTACTGATTAAATATATTCAACAAAGAAAACATTTTTACGTGTCCTATTTCCATTTATCAGATTTTAACAGTTTATTTTTTCTATTTTCACACCTGATCTTTTTGAGGGCAAGTCTCAATATGACCGTCTTGGGCCCAGGGTTTTCTGAAGACTGTGACGGACATGCGGTGCGATTTTCCTCGGTTCATACTTTCATGATTATATTTTAGAGTATTAAATAAAAAAAACAAGTTTTTTTAACTGAAAGTAAGGAGCGACATTAAAACTAAAAACGACCAGAAATTACTTCGTATATGAAAGAGGCTGCTTCCTCATCAACGCCTCGCTCTTTACGCTAAAGTTTGACTCTTTCTCTCAATTCTTCTTTTTAAAACAGTAAAAAACTTTAGCGTAAAGAGCGGGGCGTTGATGAGGAAGCAGCCTCTTTCATATACGAAGTAATTTCTGGTCGTTTTAAGTTTTAATATCGCTCCTTACTTTCAGTTAAAAAAAACTTGTTTTTTTTTATTTAATTTCTGGACGTTTTTGAATCAATGCATGTTTTGATTTTGGCTCTCCGCAGAGGAATAATTAAAACAAAATTTGCATTTTTTTTTTTTTTTGGCTAAATGGCTTTCTCACAATTTTGATCGAATGATTTTGAGAAAAAAAGAGCGGGGGAGGAAGCCTAGTTGCCCTCCGGTTTTTTGGTTAATTAAAAAGGCAACTAGAATTTTTGATTTTTTACGAATATTTTTATTAGTAAAAGATTTACGTAACTTATAAATTAGCTTAAGTAAAGAACTTTTGTATTCTCATATTTTTATTACATATATGAGGGGGTTCCCCCCTTGTCAGATCCTCGCTCTTTACATTAAAGGTTAAATTTTGTCCCAATTCATTAAGAATGACCCCAGAATCACAAAAGCTGTAGAATAAATAGTTGAAATTACTAAAAATACTTTAGCGTAAAGAGCGAGGTATTAGGAGGAGGTGAGCCCCTCAAATGGGTAATAATTTCTGTTTGTTTTAAGTTTTAATGCTGCTCCTTACTTCCAGCTGAAAGAACTTTTTCATATTTATTTTTTCATTTTTTTTTAAATAATGCTAGTAAATCCTGCGCTTCCTTCATGGAGATTTTCTTCCGCCATGACAAACTATCGATGGAAAGTTCCCCCAGCATATCCTCTCTTCTCAACCCCTCCTCCAACCAGAAAAATCCTAATGAAAACGCCTGTACACTTCCCAATAACCATTACTATATGTAAGCACTGGTCAAAGTTTGTAACTTGTTGCCCCTCCCACGGGGACTGTGGGGGAGTAAGTCGTCCCCAAAGACATAGTTATAAGGTTTTTCGACTACGCTGAATAAAATGGCTATTTCAGAATTTTGATTTGTTGACTTTGGTAAAATAATTAGCTTGGGAGGGGGCCTAGGTGCCCTCCAATTTTTTTGGTCACTTAAAAAGGGCACTAGAACTTTTCATTTCCGTTAAAATGAGCCCTCTTGCAACATTCTAGGACAACTGGGTCGATACGATCACCCCTGGGAAAAAGAAAAAAAAACAAAAAAACAAAAAAACAAATAAACACGCATCCGTGATCTGCCTTCTGGCAAAAAATACAAAATTCCACATTTTTGTAGATAGGAGCATGAAACTTCTACAGTAGGGTTCTCTGATACGGTGCATCTGATGGTGTGATTTTCGTAAAGATTCTATGACTTCTAGGGGGCGTTTCCCCCTATTTTCTAAAATAAGGCAAATTTTCTCAGGCTCGTAACTTTTGATGGGTAAGACTAAACTTGATGAAACTTATATATTTAAAATCAGCATTAAAATGCAATTCTTTTGATGTATGTATTGGCATCAAAACTCTATTTTTTAGAGTTTTGGTTACTATTGAGCCGGGTCGCTCCTTACTACAGTTCGTTACCACGAACTGTTTGATAACAACTTCACAACCTTTTCTTTTCCCTTTATTGAATATTAACCGCGTATTTTCTCTATTTTTTCATTTGATCCTTTTAAGGGGAGGTCTATATCTTGGGGACATTGGCCTTCTAGACATTGGAGCCGATGGGGAAGTCTTTATGTCCCCATCCTTGGGCCCTGGCTCATCTAGGGTAGAGGCTGACATGGCATTCAATTTTCTTCTATTCACATCGTTTGGTTATACTTTACCGTATGTCAACTATTATCCGAAATATCCAGAGATTTTTTGTTGTGGTTCATTATTTAATAAAATAGTTTTTTAGTTGGAAGTTTTCATGAAACTGTATAGGAAGATAAAAAAGTCTTCATGACTTAGCACTGAGAGATAGAGTCTTCGTCAGGGCATTGTATTTACAAATAGGGTATCCCTCACCACATTACATTGAGAGATAGGGGGAGAGGCTTTAGAAAAGCCTCTCCCCCTTCCATTTTTATAAGTAACTCCAAATCTCAAGCATATATATATATATATATATATATATATATATATATATATATATATATATATATATATATATATATATATATATATATATATATATATATATACTATTAATAGCTTTTATCAGAATTGAAAACAAAGAAATGAATAAGAAATGCAGTGCAATGCATTATTATTCCTATAGACTAATGATTCGGCAGGATGAAAACAATTATATTTTAAAATGCCGTCAATTGTTTCACCAATACATCGTTGATATGTATGCAAAAATTGAATCAGAATGTTTGCTATTTATCCGTCTGAATCAGACCAAGCTCCGCTCTGAACAGTACATTCATTTGCGAGATGCAGTTGTAAATGACGGTAATACCACAAACGTTGGAAGATTAACGATTTTACCTTCGTCATATGCTGGCAGTCCCCGTCATATGCATGAATATGCTCAAGATGCTATTGCGTATATTCGTCTCTATGGTCGTCCAGATTTATTTATTACATTTACATATAATCAATCTTGGGACGAGATACAGCAGCTTTTACTTCAAGGACAATCGGCGGTTCATAGACATGACATTACGGCCCGTGTCTTCCGGCAAAAGTTGAAATCACTGATAAACTACATAGTAAAACTTGAAGTGTTTGGGTCAGTGCGATGCTGGATGTACTCAGTGGAATGGCAAAAACGAGGATTGCCACACGCACATATACTAATCTGGCTACATTATAAAAATTACTTCTAATGAAATTGATGATGTGATTTCCGCTGAAATACCTGATGAAAATGTCGATAAGGGGTTATATGATATTGTTGTAAAAAATGTGATACATGGACCTTGCGCTGCACTGAACGAAAATTCACCATGCATGGCCAAAGGAAGGTGCACAAAGCAATATCCTCGACTTTTAGTACCCAACACAATTACTGGCAGTGATGGTTACCCACAATATAGAAAAAGATCTACTGAAGATGGCGGTAAAACAGCAATAATAAAGAAGCGTAACGGTACCACCATCGAAGTAGATAACCAGTGGGTTGTTCCATATTCCCCATTATTATCAAAAACATTTAATGCACACATAAACGTTGAATACTCTAACTACGCAAAGGCAATCAAATACATTTGTAAATACGTCAACAAAAGTAGTGACATGGCAGTTTTTGGCATTCAGTCCGAAATCAAAGATATCGACGAAATCGTACAATATCAGGCTGGAAGATACATAAGCAGTAATGAAGCTGTTTGGCGAATTCTTTCATTTCTGATACATGAACGTAGTCCAGCTGTTGTTCACTTAGCGGTACATTTACAGAATGGTCAACGTGTTTATTTTTCGGAATCCAACGTGCAACAAAGAGCCCTGAATACACCGGATACAAAGTTAACTGCTTTCTTTTCGCTATGCAAAAATGATTCTTTTGCAAAAAACTGCTGTATACTGAAGTGCCTTCGTATTACACGTGGAATACTAAAAATAAAGTATTTGAACGTCGAAAACAGGGTAAGTCAGTCGACTTACCCTGTCGACTATTAAAAAGGGTACTTGTCCTTTCAATTTCCAATTGAATCAGCTATTTTTGAAGTTTCTATGACAACAAATGGCCAACTCAAAATTTCTATCAGATGGATTTTGGGAAAATACAAGGTGTGGGTAGGGAGTATCCCCCCTGATCACTTTGAATCTTTAAGAGGGCTTTAGAACTTCTGGTGACCAATCCTATAAGCCCACTTCAAAGTTTATACGATCGCCCTTTCTATATATATACCTTATATGCCCCCAGAGCATAACTTACAACCCTTGCCTTGAGGGCTCTGGGAGGTTTTCATCCTCAAAGACATAATTTTCGGACCTTTCTACTACGTTGAACAAAATGGCTTTCTCAAAATTTTGATTGGATGTGTTTTGCAAAATGGTAGGTTTGGAAGAGGTAATAGTTGCCCTACAATCACTTTCAACTATTAAAAAGGGCATTAACCTTTTCAATTTCTAATTGAATGAGCCCTTTTCGAAGTTTCTGCGATAACAACTTCGATACGAAGCACCCTGGTCTAAGAAAAAAAAATTGTGCCCACATCGCTCTTTACTTAAATAGCACTATTGTGCTACCTGATTCCAAGGTTAGTTGGCTCTTTGGAGTTTTCATAGTTAGATACTTTAGATTTTCTTTGATGTATATTTTCTAAACTTTATTATATAAGATGTTTATTCCTTGCATTGATTTTTATCAACTTATGAATTAGTATAGTTTGGGCTTTTTTAGACTTGGATTTCTTAGCTTATCGTGTGTGTGTTTAGCTATCGTGTGTGGATTTCTTAGCTATCGTTTTTGAAGCTTATTACTTGAAATGTTTACCATGGTATTTCAGGATTTGATTTGTCTGGGTTTATGAATTAGGATGATTAGTTGGCTGTCTGGGTTTTCAGACGTAGGTTTCATAGTCTATATCAGGAATATGGTGTCGGAAGCTTATTATTTGAGATGTTAACTTTGGTATTCAATGGTTTGACATGTCTCGAAGTTATGACTTGGTCTTTTCTTAGCTAAAAAAAATGTTGTTTTTTTTAGCTAAAAAATATATACTTATAAAATGTATGGTAAAACTTCTCGTTTTAAGCGTGTGAGAGCCCTTCAACGATTGTTGACTTGGAAACTGTAACAGAAATTTGAAAAAGTAAAATTAAAAAACTAATTTTGAAAAAACATAATCAAAACATTAAATTATGCTCAGTTAAATTTATAACAATAAATTGAAAAAATTCAATACACAAAAATGTAAAAAAAATTAAAACCTTAAAAACAAAAGAGGGAATGCTGCTTTAATCAAATAGAAGAGAGATTTCTTGAAAACCGCAATTTTATGAATTTTTTACCGCTTTTAGCTTTGGTTACTTTAGGTTAAGTTTTAATTTTTAAGTTGAGGGTTTTTGAGTTTTTTGTATTTTCAGTGTTTTTAATTTTATTTATTTTTGATTTGATGTATTGAATTTTTTTTAACATTAATGTTTTGAAGTGTTTTTTTTTTTTTTTTCAAGTTTCTCTTATAGTTCCTCAGTCAAAAACCTTCGAACGGCTTTCTCACGCTTAAAATGAGTAGTTTTAGCATACATTTCAGACAAGATACACCTATACAAAGTCGAAGAAATTTAGCTCAGTAAAAATCTAGTCATAACTTTCAGAAAAGTCAAAACATGAAATATGAAAGAAAGCATCTCAAAGGATAAGCTTTTGACACCACATACCCAATAAAGACTTTGAAACCTAAGTTTAAAAACCCAGACAGCCAACTAACCCTCCCAATTCATAAATTCAAACAAATCAAATCATAGAATACCATAGTAAACATTTCAAATAACAAGCTTCAGATCCGACACACCCACGAAAAGCTAAGAAATAAGTCTAAAAAGTCCAAACATCCAAGTAACTATCCTAGATCATAACTTCAGACAGTTGAAACACTAAAATATCAAAGAATGAATATCGAATAATAAATTTCCAGAATTAAACACCGATGGAAAGCTAAAAGTCTAAGTTGGAAAACCCCAAACAACCAACTAACTATTCTAATTCATAAGTTCAGAAATGTCAAACGAATAAATACCAAAGTAAACATTTTAAATAATAAACCTTGGGAATCAAGCACCGACGAAAACCTAAGAAATATAAGTCTGTGAACCCCAAACAGCCAGCTAACTATTCTAATTCATAAACTCAAACAAGTTAATGCCTGAAATGCTAAAGTAAATATCTAAAAGAAAATATGCCTTGGGAATCAAACACCCACAGAAAATAAAAACCTTAGCCTGAAAACCCAAATACTTAACTAAATATTCTAATTCATAGCTTCAGTTAAGTCAAATCGTGAAATGCTAAGGTAAACATCTCAAATAATAACCCTCAGAAACCAAACACCCACTAAAAGCTGAAACATCTAATTCTGAAAACCCAAACAGCCAACTAATTACTCTAATTCATAACTTCAGAGAAGTTAAAGCACAAAAACCCTAACCTAGGTATATCGCCTCCACCCCCTCCGAGCATCTAACGCATATCATCTTACCACTAAAACGCAGTGACGTAACTTCGCAAAAATCCTTGGGGGAGGCAAAGTTGGAGTCAATTTTCACAAATCAAGTGAAAATGACAGTGAAAACTGAAAAATTATCTATATATTACCATAAAGGCAAAGTTATGCTAAAGAAACTGACTTGTTTTCTGGGGACTTGAATTATGAAGGCTTATCTTAGTTTTAACAAGATTTTTTGCAGAAACTAAATTTCAGCTGGAAGGAAAACTTAGGTCTGGGGGGAAACTTGGCTGTAGATGGGGCTTTCGCCCCACTGTCACATAGCAAATTACGCCCCTGCTAAAACGTGCTTTTTAAAAAATAGATGGTTTTTTTCACCTTGCCTTTTCGAAGTCTAAGACAATATTAATAAGAAAAAAAAAAGATTTATTGCAAGTATAACGTAAAGAATCTTATAAAAGCTATCAATAACAAGATTTGGATTAAACTGAAAAATAGAATGTTTAGAAAACTCTCAGTAGGTAAAGCCCTATTCTGGGCATATCAACTCTCCTTCCATCTAAAGCCCGTTCTTTAGTGCCCCCAGTTTTATGAAATCCCCCTAAGCTCCAATGCAATGTTGTTTGGACTATCTTATCTCTTAATGCAATGTGGTGAGGAACGCCCTATTTCTCAAAGCAATGCCATGAAGAAGACCCTGTCTCTCAGTGCTTTGTCATGAAAACTTACGTATCTTCCTATACATTCTCCTGAAAACTCCAATACGGATAATCCTTTATTAAATACTGAACCAAAACAAAAAAGAATCTTTGGGTATTTTGGAAAAAAGTTGACATACGATAAAATAATACCGTAAAATAGGAATTAAAGAAAATTGAACATGATGTCAGGCTCAATCCCAGAAGGGCCTTGGCCCCAAGATGGGGACATAGAGACTCTCCTATCAGCCTCAAAGCCTAGAAGGGCCTGGACCTCAAGACGGTAATATAGAGACTTCTCCTTGAAAGGATGAAATGTTACAATACAGAAAATTCGTGGTTAAAATTTAGTAAACGGAAAAAATCGTTTACAGCTGATGTACTATAACATATAACCAAGAAAATATGAATAAAAAAAAATTTATTTTTTTCTTTGTTGAATACAATTAATCAATAAACATGTTTAAGCTTACCCAATCTTTATGTTTAAAATAGATATAGATCATAGATAAAGCCCCATTCTATGTGTTTCCCCTCCTTCAAGCGTCTAACGCATGTCACCCTGCATTATTACCCCTAGAGGGGGACTTGTAATTCTCCTTAAAAAAGACAAAATGTTAAAATACAGAAAATACGCTGTTAAAATTTGATAAATGGAAAAGAAAACATTAAAAGGTTGAAATAAGCAAAAACATAAGAGGAAACATGCAGGGAGTAACCCTGAACGACCTAACCACCTAAAGGTAAACCACAAACCCTCTATGGTAGGTTTTGGAACTAAAAAAGCGGCCGTAAATTTTAATCAATGGAAAAGAAAACGTTAAAAATTTGATTTACGCTAAAATTTAAGCTAAAAGGTATGACTTAAAAAATCGAACTGTATTTGGGTCCTAATCCTCAGAAAAGTCTGGGCCACACGAGGGGGATACAGAGATTTTTCCTTAGAAAGGACCAAAGTCTTAAAATACAGAAAATAATTAGTTAAAATTTAATGCAGGAAAAAGAAAATGTAAAAAAGCTGATATACACTAAAATATAAGCTAGAAGGCATGAGTTAAAGAAATCGAACAGTATGTGTGCCCCAATCTTAAAAAAGGCCATACGCTTACGAGGAGGATATAGAGAGTTCCTCTTAAAAAGACCAAATTTTAGAATAACGGAAATAATCAATTAAAACACCTTGTAGTGATTCACCCCTGAAAAGCGGCTTATATAATGACAGCAGCGACACGAATACTCCTATAGGAAAAAGAGATTTATTGGAAGTAAAATCTAAAAATTTCGTATAAAATTTAATAATACGAAGATTTAGTGCAAATTGATAACTTGGAAAGTTTTTAACAGTCCTAGTTCATAGGTAAAACCCTACTCTATGCATATTCTCTTCCTATGAGCGTCTAACACATGTCACCCTGGCTAGATAACGGAAAGCTGATTTCACTAGAACAAACTTCAAAGCCACATGTTTCGTGAATAGTTTGGTTCCAAAGTCTATTCTGAAATAAGCTAGGCCCGCAAAGGTATACAAATTGCTGTGTATAATTTATACAATTTGGCAATTGACTCTCACACTGCTCATCACAAACTAACTCTCGTTCAAAAAATATTCCTTTGCATTAACTATCCCGCTGAATTTGATCTCCTATTGAACAGCACATCGATATACTGAGTAAATGCTTTTGGACCCGCACACAAAAGTCTCATACCATAATCAAGGGCTGGAGAGTTTTGTTCAATGATATCATCAATCATACTTTGAATGAAGATTCTCCTCTGCACTGGCAACCTTTGAAAATGTTTTGGTTTTAGATCCAATGATTTTTCCAAAGTACCAAGACTCGGTTGGATTTTTTGTCTGTCCATTTCATTCATTTTAAATTGACTCTCCCACACAGTACTGATTACAAAACTAACTAAAACTTAGAAATATTTTTTTTACATCGGGTGCTTGCTTAAGATGATCACATTTTAACTACCTTGAGAGATGGAGGAGGAGGAGTAGACGAGCAATGGCCAACTAAAATACCTAACAAGAACTAAAAAAGAAATGTCGATGTAGAAATATTTTTATTTTCAAAATTGTAATAATAAAATAACATGTACTATTCATTCTTTTCTCACATGCTGATTCAATTCATTGTCTTCAATAAATTTCACAATTGCGATCCATCTTGTAGTCTACGTATATACATTATACTAATGTTTGCTGCAAAACATAACTTTTAGTCCAGCTTGAACTTCCTCGTGATATGAAAAATCTTGCAAACATCTCATCCCACTTGAAGGTAAGCAGATATCCCCTTGTAATTTCTACTCCAATGTCGGGGGCTGTTTTCTTCGTACCACTACTGCTGCTGGCCCCACTATCAACTTCCAACAGCGTAAAACCACTCGTTTTCAATAGTGTATTATGTTTCTCAAGTAAAACTTGAAGAAAAACTATAATCACACTACTATGAATACATCTAAAATACCACCTTATATCCACTTGGCCAAGCCCATTAAATCACTTGCCGGAAATAACCAATTGAGGTACAGGTGGACCATAGTGCTTGTAATGGATAGTGCTTGTAATGGCAGCAGTAAGAGGATGGGGTGCTTGCATAATTTAGGTATTGGGAGGGCGTGCCTGTATCAATGTATGCATGGGGAGGGTGTGCTTGTATCGATGTAAGTATGGGGAGGGCGTGCTTGCATCAATTAAGGCATGGCGGAGGACCGTAGCATCAATGTAAGCATTGATGGGGTGCTGTCATATTTGTGTAGGCATGGGGGAGCACTGTAGACATGAGAGAGGACCGTAGCGTATGTGTAGGCATGGGGAAAGGACTGCAGCACCTGTGAGGCATGGGAAGGACCGTAGTGTCTGTCTAGGCCTTACTACTCATTGCAAATAGCACAATTGAATTAAATGTCTCTACTTGTACTACAGGTACTGGACACCAAAGACCTGACAATTCAAAGAGTCGAAGATCCAATTAGCTTGAAGAATCTTTCGTTCAAGGTTTATGATGAAATTGGAAATTTTGGCTCTAAGCTTGAAATTTGGATTAATGACTTTAGTGACGTTGAGTGAGTATAATAGTTTTCTATATTGTCATGGTTGCAGTGACAGCTGCAACCTACTATAGAACGAACCACGGCCATAGTAACCAAAAACTGTAAAATGGGATACGAAACTTGTGCCATAATTCCGACAAAATCCTGCGGGAGGAAGGGGGGCAATATCGAGCCAGTTTTTCCAAAACAAGTAAAAATAACTGTGAAAACAGAAAAATAAGCCATATAGCACCGTAAGGGCGAATATATACTAAAGAAAAACTAACCCGTTTCTATGTATGCTTGAACAATGAAGGCTTATCCTAGTTTTGACAAGATTTTTGAAGGAACAAAATTTTTTGCTGTGGGGCAAACTGGGGTTTAGGGGCAGTTACCCCTTTGTCCCATAGCAAATTACGCCCCTTTTTAAAAAGACCAAAAATTTAAAGCCGATCCAGGAATAACAACTGTGATTTCGATTAACCTTAATGATAGAAGTTTACTACGAAAACAAAAATTTGTGGGAATTTCGAAAGATGACCTGAAAACCTTTGGGAATGATGTTAGTTGAAAATAAAAGGTGTACTGTTGAGATCGCCAGTGTCTAATATCCCATGTAGGAAAGCTACAGCCTGAGAATAACAAGGAAAACCACTTTTTTGATTTCATGTGTCCTCTTTTTCTTGTTTTCTTTTCATCAGCGCTTGTGGGGCACTGGAACAGTACAGATAGCTGGTTAAGGGCTTGTTTGAAAGGAAGTTGCAACAACTAGTGTCTTCTGCAATTAACAGAAGATAATGTTGTAATTGAATACAATTTTTGACCAAATAAATACTTCATACACAAGATGATATAACGCACGTATCTCTTGACAGGGGACATAATATGACAATTAATTGATTGTTTTACCTAATTTCCTGAAATTTCGTCAAGTACACTTTTTAAATTACGCCTTATATAGTATATTACAACCATAAATGACATCATTAATGAAAAACAAAATGAAATTAAATAAAAAAATTTGATAAAAACTGCATTTTCATGTACAAAAAGTACACGTATCTTTTGACAAGAGACGATATAACACATAAATCTCTTGAATAGTTACTTTTCTGGGGTTGATGTCATATTTGGCTTATTCTGCTGCATGACTGTCTGTCTTTCGATATTAGTATAGTTAATAGTTTCCAATTAAGAAAAGGCCAAAGGCAATTTCATGTGTGTGATATACAGTTAACTATGATTGATGCAAACTATGATGTAACTATGATACTATGATACATGGAAAGCTTGATTAGTGTACTTTTTCTCCATTCTTCAGGGACTTCCTCTGATTTTCAGATGCATGCAAAGAATGCGATCCACATCGTTATGCAAGCACCAAAAGAGGTTTTTGGTCATTTTTGCTGATAGCTTATCTCCTTCTGGTGCTCTACCATTCTTCATCTTGCGAGCGGCTTGAACTATTTCTTCGGTCGTTGGCACTTCTGTATTGATTTGAGAGTCCAGGAAAGGAGATGTGGGGCTGTATGCTGTGTTCAGAGGACTAGGTCTGTTGAGGACTTTCTCAGAAAATACGGCCCGGACTTTAGAGGTTCCATCGGGGGATGTGACCATCTTGCCGTTTTCTACTTTAACTGACCCGTCTCGGTTACGTCGTTTCCCGATGATTTAATTGCTAATTTTGTAAACAGCTCTGGAATTGCCGCATTTGGATACTTCTTCTGCCATAGCTGCCTTCTCTTCTAGAAAGTCCCGTTTATCTCCCCTTGCGCTCTTTTTCACTAGCTTGTCTTGATGTCGGTATAGATGATTTCTCAAGACTTTATCGCAGTCCGTGTCTTGTCGATCGGATACATGTCTTGTCGAATAACCATTCATCTTTGGGTCTTTTTTTGTTTTCAAGCGTTTCTAGTGCTGTCTAGTTATTTGCTTCTTTTGGGGTGTTCCAGAATGGCCCAACACTGCCTTCATTGCTGAAATCTAGGGCCAAGCTCTCAAACCTTTTTATAAGATGGATACTAAAGTTGTGACGAACTGTTGCGTTTGAGAGTTTTCTAAATCGTAGGCGGGCTTTTCTTTGGATTCTGACTTCTGTGTGGATTTCAGCTTGAGGGACAGTTTTGCGATCATCAAGGTATCGTTAGAGGCCACATCGGCTCCTCTGTGGGCCCTAACATCCCGGAGAATTGACTTTTACTTTTTGTTTATCAGGATTTAGTCTATCTGATTATGAGTATGTCCATCTGGCGAGTTCCATGAGTATTTGTGGATGTTTTTATATTGAAACAGAGTTCCACCGATGATGAGGTCTTTTGTTAGAGCAAAGTCAACTAACAGTGACCCATTCTCGTTGACTTCGCCGAGGCCTTGACTGCCAAGAGCTTCAAGACAGTAGGACTTGTCGCTCCCCACTTTGGCATTGAAGTCACCTAAAAGGCAGACGAGATCATGGCTGGGATATCTTTGGCGTCAGTGTGTAGGGTGTTTTGGAAACTGTTTTTTTTTTTGCCATAATCTGCGTTCTTAGCTGGTGCGTAACCTGGAAACACTGTTAGTTTGGCTTGTTGATATGTGAACCTTGCCTCGATGATCTTCTCATTTATGGGTATGCATGTAGTTAGAGCTCTGGACACGGGTTTGGACAGCATTATGGTAAGACCTGCTTCTCTCTTTTTTTATGCCTCTGTGCAGGATTGTGATCCCATATCTAGGGTTTGACTGCCTGTACCTTCCAACGGACTTCTGATAGAGCAAGGATGTCGAGGCCATATCTCTCCATCTTATTAACAACTTGTTGTGTATTTCAAAGTTGGGCCATGGTCCTCACGTTCCAAAAGCCAAGTTTCATTTGACAATTCGCTTTAAAAAATCTTGTCCACGGGTGGCTCAAATTCGTCGACATGGTGTCCAGGGGTGGTCTAGAATCGTCAGCAGGTTGCATATCCGGTATCATGTTGGCTGTCAAGACTAGATGGTTATATGGCAAATATTTTTTTCTGGGGGCAGGGTTCTAGTCTGTCGCCAAACCCTCCTCCTTTTTCCAGGCTTAGGATTGGCTTAATGATTACAGCGGAAATATATCCTTATCACATGGAGCTTTCTACAAACATAGCCTGATCCATGTCGGTGGTCAGACCTATTGTTTCATTTTCTGATTTTTAGAATTAAATCCATCACCAGATGACAAGTTGTAAAGTAATAACCCAAATCCAACCTGAATTCCTGATAGATTTTATCCGTTTTCTTACACACAATATCTAATAATATCAATAAATCACTTGCCAAGGGTATTTTTCAATAATCCTCCCCATTTTTACACCCTCCCTTTGCCCAAACTTTGTGAATCATAAAACACTTCGATGGGCGGTAATTTTTCCTTATGTAGCCTCGAGGTGTAGTTGTGGTATTCATACGGGTATATGCCCTGACACGTTAATAAATCATGCATTGGCCATAGTTGCCAAACGAACTAATGTTTTTTCTTTTAAATTAAGATCAAGTTCGGGAAGCACTGTTTATAGAGGGAGAAACTATTAAAATCTTTATCTAAATCTTTATCTTTATCTTTAATCTTTATCTTTATCTAAAATCTAAAAACTATAAAATCTGACTTAGGGATTGGGGGAGAAACTATAAGAATCTAAAAATGGATTTTATTCAAGCACGACCATTATCTATTGTTTCCCATAAAAGATTTAAGACTAGCAGCTTCACAGATAATTTGGGTATGATATTATAAGTAAAAGAACCATTTATAAGATTCATTTAACAATCGAGGGAATAGTTGTGCGAAAAGTGGAAGTCATGGCCCATTGTAGAAAAAAGCCAAGACAGATTGTTGAATTAAGTGGGCAGCCCAGTCAAGGGTTAATTTTATCCGTTGGATTGCCGTTGTTACTGTCTGCCATTTTATGCTACACCTTTCCGTGCATGTGTGTCCCTTCACAAATGTCAAACTAGAGTTGTACCTGTTGGAGGTTCTCGCTGGGGAACACACGCCGGTTGACTACGGGTTAAATTACTTGAAAATTTTCCCTCTCATGGCTATCACTCGACAACGCTGAACTAGAGTCAACCCTCTCATGCTAATTCACGGTGAGTTGGGTTCCAACCTGTTGGAGGTTCTCTCTCAGGTTAATTCACGATCGCAGAAAGGGGGAAGCAGCATATTGACAAATGGAAATAACGAGTCCAATTCAAGGCCTACAAGGGCCTGCTGCAATCTGCCTCGACTCTTATGCAAGTGAACTTGCATTTATAAGACAGGGGTTCGCTCTGAACCCCAGCCATCAGTATATAGTGCTTTAGAAGCGCTAACCCATTGGAAAGCAGTCCTCTTGCAATCCTAGCGCCTTCAAAATCACTATGCTTGCATTAACAATCGCCAAAAGGCCTCTCGCTGGTAGCAGTTGGATGGTCCAACTAACATTTGCCAATTTCAAACAGACTTTTCCTTGACACACTTCCACAAGAGAATTTTTCCTTTATTGGGCTCGTGATTCAATTCACTCTTTAGTGCAACTGATAGAGCCTTGCCGTGACAACACTTGAGCTAAAGTAACCAGACAAGCCCTAGAGGAAATGAAGGGCACATTGGCTCTCTCTCCTTGGGGTCTCTCCTGGCACACTAGCCCATCACCCATGCCTCACTATTTCCATTCGACTCTCATCAACAAAAATACAGCTACACAGGTGCACGGATGCTTAAGGCCGTGAATGGTTGGACCGTTGCTCAATCGGTAACCATGTGCTACACCAATACCAACACCATGTTTCTCTAGGCTGAGATTCACTTTAGCCCGTGTCAACTGCTTCCATTCAACCAGCTCAATTTTTCTTTTGGATAGTGACCCCCTCATATAAGGTCTGGGGATTATCGGCAGGGGTTCCCGTTGCAAATTTATAATTTTAACTAATTAAACACACTTTTTAACATTTTTCAACGGGATCATTGAATCAAGCCAACCGACTGGCTAATGGACCAACAAGCCGTATCAATGCCAATTTCATACATACATTGAGGCCAAACTCTCGCCTGACTTCTCTATATACAAGAGAGAAGTGACAGTTTTGATCTGGCAGACAGTAACAACGGCAATCCAACGGATAAAATTAACCCTTGACTGGGCTGCCCACTTAATTCAACAATCTGTCTTGGCTTTTTTCTACAATGGGCCATGACTTCCACTTTTCGCACAACTATTCCCTCGATTGTTAAATTCAAAAATCTATTATAAGAAAAAGCATGAGTAGTCATGCGTCATCTACAACTTCATCTTTGTGCAAACGTACCAACGCTGGTAAAATGAATTTCGAATCATAATTGGAATTGTGTATGTAAACAGGTAGACAATATTGTTGTCTAAGGTTTGAATTACATTTTTGATGAGCCACCCCCTCAAAAGTTACTCCCTCCCGAATGACCATGGTTGCGGACTGAAATTCTCCCGCTGTCCTCAACATTGAGTTCTACTTTCTTACTGGTATAAAATACATTGAAAATTCAGCCTTGTATTGGATCTGGTTGCTAGGTAAACCGATTGTGCTAATTTTGTGCCAATACAGTTGTGCTAATGAGGCTTAGACATTATTCCATAGCATTCAAATGGCCTGAGGGGTATTAGTTCTGTATATATGTCACGACCACTACTTAAAACTTAAAGCAAACAAAAATTTCGTATGTGTGAAGAACACTGCCGCTTCTCACTATTTATGCTGAGGTTTCAGCATATAGAGATATGGACCAAACTCTGAATAAAACATAAGTAAAAAAATTTGGCTTTAGCCTGTTTAAACTTTATTTAAAACAATTTTTATTTAATCATGTCGCAGTAATTCATCACAGCATTATATATCACTAATCAGTGAACGTTCAAATTTGAAAAAGTTTGTTTTTCTTTCAGATTTCCGATTAGAATCCATTATGAAACTTCTAGAAATGGTAGTGCTCTGCAATGGCTGAAAAAGGATCAGACGGGTGACGGAACTCATCCGTATTTTTTCACCCAGTGCGCCGTAAGCTAATACGCCTAGTTTATATTATTTTGCTTCACTACAGTTACAATATAAAGAAGAAAGAGACGCTCAAAACTGTTGGAGCAGGACATGCATATATAGGCTTGCACTAATCGTTTGATTCATTAATGTTTTTTTACGCCTTTCTTTGAGACATAAGGTTTTTGCCGAACGAGTATAGTTAATGTTATACTAGTGAAATGTCTGGTATGACAAACAATGTACCCCTTCCGAGCCTGGATTTTTTCGTGGGCTGGGGTGATTCTTTTATTCGGTTGTTTGATCACTCATCATCAAAAAATGGAGGTTCACTTCATGCTGATGGCCGCTTTGGGCTTCTTCCCTTGTGGATAAAGCACTTGGTATGCGTGTGATGGGACTATCACCGTGGGCTTTTAAAATAAATTCCACTAAAAACGAACCTCGCTGGCAAATAATTGCTTAACTAGTATTCTGATCTAAATTATGACGTTTATTATAAGTCATAAATTCTCGATTTTCTTTTTTAAGTCACATTTTTTAAGTTGAAGATAATGACAATTTTTTGCAAATTTCCTGGTGTTCTTATACCGTCGTTACTATTTGTGGTGGAAGGCTCCCATGAACTTAGTACTATATTGTGTATGCCTTGTGCTTAATCTATATATATAAAAATAAATTGTCTGTGGTTTATGTCTGTCGAATGACGTCATGTCATCATGTCGTCATGAAGTTAGTTGTCGTCATGTTTGTTATGACGATGACGTCATTAAAGGTATTTAAGAAATTCGTTCAAAGACAAATTTTTAATTGTAAGAAGGTCGTGGACAGAAATATGTTTAATTGTAAAATGACTGAAGAACCTACAATGGCAAAAGCCATTGTAAGCTGCTCAAAGAGTCTATGCCAAAAAACTTGCTGCTGATAGAGAAAGTAAGAAAAGAAAGCGTGCCGAGGAATCACAAGAACAGAAAGAAAACAGGCTTGCGGCTGATAGAGAAAGTAAGAACAGAAAGCGTGCCGAGGAATCACAAGAGCAACGTGAAAACAGGCTTGCGGCCTCAAGAGATAATGCCAGATTAGGAATTTGCAATTTCCGTCAACGAAGGCGTGTCGAGGAACTACCAGAGCAACGCAAAACCAGACTTGCTGCTAAAAGAGAAAGTGAAAAAAGAAGGCGTGCCGAGGAATCACAAGAGCAACGTGAAAATTATCGCATGGCATTCAGGTACAGCCCAGTCGATGATTATAGTAGATGTGTTCAAATCGGGACTATGTCTAAAATTTGTCCCTACTGCAAGGCCTTGAAATTTAATGGTGAAACAATGGGAATGTGTTGCGCCTCAGGAAAAGTTAAACTTCCTCAACTGGCTGCACCCCCAGAGCCATTGAAGACTTTGCTCACTGGAACTACGTCAGAATCTAAGCGTTTTTTATCAGAAATCAGAAAATGTAACTCATGTTTCCAAATGACGTCGATTGGTGCATTAATACAAAAGAAGAAAAAAAACTAAAAAAGGTAAAACTACAAAAAAAAACTAAAAAGAAAATACTAAAAAAAAACTAAAAAAGCCAAAAAACTAAAAAAAAAATTAAAAAATGTAAAAAACTAAAAAAGAAAAAAACTAAAAAAAAACAAAAGAAAGGTAAAAACTACAAAAAAAAACTAAAAAGAAAAAAAAACTAAAAACTAATAAAAAAAACTAAAAACTGAAAAAGATAAAAACTTAAAAAAGGAAAAAACTGAAAAATAAAGGAGAAAAAGAAAACTATAAACCGGGACACAGGCAATATAAATGACGACCGGGACACTCAAAGAGAAATCACAGACTGGGACACTGGGACACAAATAACGACCGGGAGATATAAATGACGACCGGGACACTCAAAGACAAATTACAGACCGGGACACAAATGACGACCGGGACACAGGGAATGTAAATGACGACCGGGACGCTCAAAGAGAAATTACAGACTGGGACACTGGGACACAAATGACGACCGGGATACTGGGAATATAAATGACGACCGGGACACAGGGACACAACTACAAGGGGGATGCCGGGGGCACAGGGGGATATATAAATGACGACGGGGACACAGGGAATGTTAGATTAGCAATCACCATCAACAAAGCTCAAGGGCAATCATTAGAATAATCAGGTATAGATCTGAATACGGATTGTTTTTCCCATGGACAATTTTATGTTGCATGTTCAAGAGTCGGTAAACCTGACAATTTATTTTTATGCACAGACAATGGGACATCGAAGAATGTTGTATATTCGCAAGTTTTACGTAGTTAAAAACATATATATATATATATATATATATATATATATATATATATATATATATATATATATATATATATATATATATATATATATATATATATATATATATATATATATATATATATATATATATATATATATATACAACTTACTTTTTATATGTATAGAAGATATATGAAAAACATATCGCCGATTTTTTTTTTTTAACGAGGTTATGGTAGGCATTAATGAACTTATCCATGTCAAAATCCCAAACCCGATCATCATCACTATCATTTTCAATTTTGACACGTTTTGGTACAGTCTTCCTTTTCTCCTTTTGTCTCTCTTTTGTTTTTTTTTTTTTTTTTTTTTTTTTTTTTTTTTTTTTTTTTTTTTTTTTTTTTTTGGTGTTTGTGCTGTTGCATTGGTGATTTCTCTTTTCATGATATATATATATATATATATATATATATATATATATATATATATATATATATATATATATATATATATATATATATATATATATATATCTTTCTGTATTCACAGGTGGGACATAGGGACACAACTACAATGGCGCGTAACTAATATGGCGCGTAACGACTTACGCGCGCGGGGGGCTTTGGGGGCGCGAAACGCCCCCGCCAACTAGGCGTTCGGGTGGCGCGAAGCGCCACCCCAACAGCTAGTATAATATAGATTGTCAAGTTTATTCCAAGTCGCCCTAAAAAGTTTGTATAATAGCTGAAAAAACAACTGAGACTAGACCTTTCTAAAATAATTAAAGTACTTCCATCAATAGAATTCCAAATCGAACCATAAAGTAGCTCATTTTCTAGTTAATATCTCACTTCATATTGTAACCCGAGTCCAGCACTGGAATGTCCTGTACAATATTCTTACGATACATAGCCACATAAGGAAACTTCTTATCTCTAAAGCTGTCTTTTACGAAAATCTCTTGTATTAGGCTCAAATGCAATCGTAGAAGAAAGATATCTAAAGATAAACAGCTACGAAGAAAAATACTCATTTTACGGCCGAAATATTCATTTAAATTTAATTTCCACTGTCTTACGAAAATAGTTCCCTATTGTGCTTCTGGTTTTTGATGTTTGACACCTAAAGGTCTTAGAGCCTTTAAGTTCTAGGAAGTATAACCTTTTAGGAAGTGTAACGGTTGGCAAGAACTTCAGAATTACTTCTTTCTCTCTTCAACCAATTAGCACTTCTGAACCAATTCTGAACCACTCATCAAATCAATTAAATTTACCCACTTTTCAATAGACTTCAGACTATTTTAAATTAAATCTGCAACATTTTCACAATTTTCCTCATAACTTTTAAAATCACTAATGTCTTGTGAAATAAGAATTTGATTCATGTTTTGTTTATATTTAATATTTTATATTATATACTACTATATTTCGTATACTACTGGTATAAAATAATATTTAAAGAATAGTTCGATATACTGTGTTTACATCAATATTATCTTTATTTTTTCTTTACATAACCTTTAAAATCATGCCTTTATCTAATTTTTTAATTTCTTTTCAAAATCAGCTGCTGTAGAATCAAATCGTTTTGGGTGTAAAGATATCAACCACTTCACCTTTAAAAGTAATAGTAATAACGAGTTTATATCCGTATTTAGCTTCACACATTTCATTGCTTAGTTTCATATTTCATTCCTAGATCCAAATCTTTTTTAATGGTTGGAATGTATTTATTTTCGATTTTAATTTCTCTTAAAAGGTTCTCCGTTTATTAGGTGATGATTTTGTTAAATAGATTTTTAAACCATAGTTTTTTTTTATTGCCATCCCATTAGTATTTACGTCTAGACCGGTCTCTTTTGGCGCAACTGGTTAAACCGCTTGACTTGGAGCCTGAAGATTACGGGCTCAAGTGCAGTTCCTGAAAACGGTTATGTGATTCTATAGGTCAAATGAAACACAAGAGGATTGTATAAACTCCCTTTACAAACCAGCATGGTCTAGTTAGTAACGCGGCCGGTCTGATTCCCCGGTTTTAATCCAACACAGTTTGACTCTTAACTGTTTCTTCGTGCAGCAGTTGATGATGTCAATATGATCTGTCCCGGGATCAACGATTAAGATGCAGCCAGATTCCCTCTAAACAAAAAACCCTGCGGGGTTTGCCTCAGAACACAGGCTGATGTAAGATCACCAACACCAAAAATAAAAAAAATAAAATTGACAACAGCCTAGTGGATTGGTTTGGCAAAAGAATTTAAAATTTCTTAACTAATTTTAAATATTATTTTTGGACTTTAAAGAATTTGTGCAATATTTATAACAATTTAATCTTGCCTGTTTCAAATATCCAATGGTCCGCCCTGCATGCCAGAAAAAGACTATAACACCTTTGTATAACACCGAATTTGTGCAATATTTATAACAATTTAATTTTACCTGTTTCAAATATCCAATGGTCCGCCCTGCATGCCAGAAAAAGACTGGTGCGACTACTTCAGAGACCAATTTTCAGCCCCTAATTCCTACCTAGATAACACCTTTTGCCAGGCCCTCGATAAGGAGCTTCAGTTTGCAGTTAAGGATATTGGTGTCCTGGTCACTCCGTCCTTGATGCGTTCCAAAATTGATAAGTTAAAAAAAAGAAATCTAAGGGCATCGATGGTATGTCTGGTACCCATTTAAGCTTTGCCAGCAATCTTCTCCTAGAGCACCTTTATCTGCTACTTCAAATGATTTTCGCTACTGGCATCGTTCCAGACAGCTTTGGTGTTGGATTGGTCCATCCTATTCTCAAAAAAGGTAAACCAGCTGACCAGTGCGCTTCATATCGTTCGATCACTGTTTCAACTACTTTTTGTAAGCTATTTGAATCCCTTATTTTTGATGAAATTGCACTTCGATGCACTACTTTGGACGACCAGTTCGGGTTCAAAAAGGACTCAGGACGGGAACACGTTCGCAGCGTTCTTGCAAATCTTCTTATTGATACAGATAAAAATGGTTAGAGCCTTCGATTCTAGCATCCATGGCCATATCCTGCTCAAAGCCCTTCAGCGAGGTGTTTCCTCTTGCATCCTTTCCCCTGTTTACAGTATGTACAACAAGCTCTCGGCTGTTATCCTGATCCCCTCTCCGTCCGGCACTTTTCCTTCGAAAGAAATGCTGAGTGTCAAGAAAGGCGTACGTCAAGGTGGTAAAACTTCTCCATCACTGTTTAATAACTCTATTATCGAAGCACAGCAAGTAATATTAATTATTTCAGTCTATTTCCTTCCGTGAAGGTGTGAACAACTAAATAATAACCTTTTTCTGGATTTTTAAACATAGCTGTTTGGCAAGTTTTTATGAACTTATTTTGCAATCTCCCGACAAACGAAGATATCTTACGAAACCTGTCTGACTAGTTTTTTTTTTAGCAAGAAATTAGACCCTTCATTTAGCCATTAAGCAGCAAGAATATAATTAGGAATTCCGATATTTATAGGCAATCACGCTCCGATAGAGGTGGCGAGAGAAAATTAAGCAGAAGGGGGGGAGTGAGTTGGTAGCAAGAGCCGTGGTACCCGCAGGGCGTGCCCCTTAAATTGCTGGGATAAGGTAGCCAACCCTCAACACTTCCCTTACTTTTCTCGTAAGGAAACCTCCAATAAAATGGGTGATAATCGCTCTGGAATAATGGCGAGCGGAGAACTGGTTTATTTGCCAGTTCTGAACTTTTTGCAGTTTAGCCGAAATAATGGTGTTGGTGATGATCTTATCATTCGGCATGCCTTTGAATTCTTTGATGCAGCTGCTGTTGCGGCGGCAAAGTCTGCTTTTTGGAACAAAGTTTTGCCTGGAGAAATTTGCCCAAGACGTGCAGGAAATAAGGCTATACAGAGTCATTTACGTGATATTCTTCAGCTGCTGGCGAAATGTGATTCTGAAGATTTAACCATACCTACGTATGTTATCTTGTCAGCTAATGAGGTTCCTTCGGTTCCTGACCTGATGTTTTCACATCTATCCTCGAAGCTCACGCGAATGGAAAAAGTCCTTAATGCTGTTGCGTCTCGTGCGGAAGTTTATGATAACCATTTTCCGCCCCTACCTCAACTTACTGAACCAAATGTCCTGGCGACAATTGTGGTTTCCAAGATCCCTGCTTCACTTGACAATCCACTCAAAAGAAAAGAAATGCTGGATAAAGTTGCTGGTCATGAATGTGTTAGTAGTATAAAAGCAAAAAAAGATCAACTGATTGTTCATATAGACAAATCTGCAGTGAATGAATTTTGCTCTTCGATTAAAAATACGGTAACATCTTGTGCGACTTAGATTGTCACAAAAAAAATACTTGGAATTGCTAAAGGTCTTGACTTTGATGTTGACCAATTCTGCAGTGAGCCAGGCATAGCGTCGGCTAGTCGTCTTGGTGCCTCTACAGTTGTCAAGATTGAGTTTACAGATCTATTGTCAAAGGCCCGGCTGCTAAAAACAGGACTAAAAATCGGCTATGAACTTATTCGAGTTTCTGACCCCACCTAGATGCTGTCACAAGTGTAGATCCCCCAGTCATATCCAGTCCGCCTGTTCCAGTTCAAATCCAAAGTGTGCAATCTGCTCAGGGCTTCATGTCTCTACGAAAGAGTCTCCCTGTAAACTCCCAAATTGTGGTGGTCCGCATGTGTCGTTTAGCCTAAAATGCCAAGTCCTTAAAAAAGTGATTTCTGCTGCCAAGTGATGGCTCGCTCGATATCCCTACTCTCTTTCAATATTAACGGCACTAAGGATAAAGCCTCTGTGATCGACGAGTTTATAAATGATTACGACATAGTCTGCTTACAAGAACACCTGCTCTCATCCACCAGTTCCAGTTTCCTACAACGAAGTACATCACATCAGTTATTTCTTATAAATGCCCGCACAACTTTTGGCAGGCCCCCTGGAGGGCTTTCATGTTTTGTGAGGCGTAGTTTAAGTAGTCTAAATCCCACTTGCTTATGCTCGAATGATCATTTTCTTGCGATCCAGTTAGGCAATACCGTTGTAATTAACACTAATTTGCCACATAATGCACGTGGAATTGATTCTATAACACGGTTCGCTAAAGCTTGCTCCTCGTTATGCTCAGCTGTGAAGCAATTCACTGATTTCGAATATACATATCTGATTGTTGGTTACTTAAACTGCAATATTTTAGATAACTCGGCCAGAACTGACTGCTTGTTAGATTTATTTCCTGATTATAAAATTGTGCCAAAGGATCAGTTCTATACATACATTCATCATTCAGGAAGTGTATCAAATATTGACCATGTAATCTGTTCGCCAAGTCTCAGTATTTCTTAAGTGCATGTCCTTACGGATGAACAAGACATTGATCATATGCCGATGTCATTTACGTTTTCCCTATCTGATGTTCCTGTATGTTCTTCTATTCCTAAGCCCTCACAGTGTTTCGACAAGTATAATTGGAATCGTGCAAATATTGCCCTTTACAGTGTGACGCTTGCTACACTACTTAGTTCTATTCGTATTCCGTTTCATTTGCTCCAGACTCAGGTGCCTGTGAAAAATGTGGTTGCCGATATTAACCTGTACTATTCTCAAATTATTTCGTGTTTGAAAAACGCTGAATCTTGTGCTGTCCCTTGTTAACGAGTTAGGCTAGGGACTCGTCAACCTGTGTGGAATAATGATTCAGAGTTGAAGTCGATTAAGAACCGTGCAAAGTTATGGTTGCATATATGGCCAGAATGCGGAAGGTCTGCTTCTGGTATTGTTTTCAGTATTAAAAATCGCACTAAATCTGCTTATAAGAAGTACCTTCGTGCAGTCCGATTTCGGGGTCTTGGTTTTCCATCAAATCCAAGTGATTGGAAGAATGTTTTAAATTATAGTAAAATTATTAGTGATGGTCCTGGCAATTATATTTCTAAGTCCGCTTGGGAATCGCATTATATTGCTATTTTTTCTCGGATTAATTATGCAGTTCATTCACGTTTTTCAGCTGTTTTGAAACGTATGCTACCGTCTGCTCTATCTCAGCTGGATATATTACCGATATCCGCTGATTTAATTTACCTGGCTATTAAAAGGCTCAAGTCTAAGTCAGTTGACACCGATGGAATATCAGTGAATCATTTAAAACATGATGGCCCCCCTTTAATATCGCATTTACAACTACTTTTTCAAATGTGTTTGTGTTGTTCTGTCGTGCCGGACAGTTTCTTGTGTGGCACAGTTACTTCTATTTTAAAAAGGGGGAAAGATCCATTTTGTTGTTCATCTTATCTTCCTATCACTGTTTCTTGTACCTTAAGCAAAGTTCTTGAGTATTTACTTCTCCCTTATTTAACAGATAATATAAATTTTGGAGTTAACCAATTTGGTTTTCAGCGTGGTCTGGGATGTCAGCATGCCCATAATGTTCTTTCTACTCTGCTTTCTGATGCTTCCGGAAAGGGCTATGATCTTTATTTTTGTTCTTTAGATCTATCTAAGGCTTTTGATTCTGTAGTTCACTCCCAATCCCTGTTTTATTTGCTTAAATGTGGAGTGAATGTTTCTATTGTTTCTTTATTAAAATTTTGGTATGGTCATTCTTTCCTTCATGTCAAATCTTCTCCTTCTGATCCTTCTATGTTAAAGATCTCCGTAAGACAAGGTGGAGTTTTATCTCCATCAATTTTCAAAATTTGTATTGCTAATATTTTAAATAGTCTTCCAACAACTTACCTTTTAGGTAGTTCAAATGTCTCATATCTTGCCTATGCAGACGATATTCTTCTCATTAGTAGAACTAAGTCTGGGCTTTCGGCTTCTGTTCCTTGTATCTCTACTGCTTTCTCGAATGTAGGTCTAACCCTTAACCCTGATAAATGTGAATTCCTTCATTTTGGTCCTTCTCCTAACCAATCTTCTAGACTTAATTGTTCTGAATTTAGCGGTTGGGCATTACCCTTACTAACAATTTAGTCTCTTTTCGTAATAAAATTGCTTCTGATGCTAAGGTTAAACTTCAAGTGGGTTATTCTAAAATTGTTGCGAACAGGGGGAAATATAACCGCATAGCCCTTTCACATATTTATCCTTGCTTTTGTGATCACTCGGTTTTATATCTTTCTGGATAGTATCCTGTTTTAAAAAGAAAAGATTTAAAGGCTCTCAAGTCATCTTATTTCCGTTTCCTCCGTTTTTTTTGTTGTATCTTCCTCCCTGGTACAAGAACAGTGATATGGTAACAAATTTCGGGGCTCCAGATTTATTAAATAAACTTAAAGTGCTACACCAGAAACTGTCCGACTCGATACATTTTACTATTAACCCTTTTCATGATCTTCTAAAATGTTTTCTACAGTAATTTAATGTGTTATCAGAAGTTGTTTTTTTTCTGTGTGTTTATTTTTATACTCCGCTGTTTCAAGTGGGTCACAAATAAATTATTAATTATTTAATAAAGCCGTCGTGCTTTTTCCGTGGGATTAATCTTTCGCTGCTGAACTTTGCTGATGACATTCTTCATGTTTCTCGTTCGATACCTTTATTTCAACAAAATTACAACTCACTTGCAGCGGCATACAAGCAGATCGGACTTTCCTTCAACGAATCTAAAACAGAACTTCTTTTCTTCAATGGTTCAAAAAATGAGCTTTCAATTAACCTCTCCGTTAAAATTTGCGACACTCTGATTAAGCCTTGTGAGTCCCTTACGTATCTTGGCCTTCCTATTTCTTCTACATTGAAGGACACACGCTCAGCACTGACAAACCACCTCTGTTCCTGTCTACGAGCGTCTTACGGATTACTTGTTGCCAATAAGTATCGTTTCAACCGTCCTCTCCTTGCCCGACTATACAATGCTTTTACTACCCCCCATCTGCTTGCTCTGGTTCCCTTCGGAAAAATATTCACAGCTACCGAAAAGAAAGCCATTTGCAGCGTATTTTACAGATATGCTAAGTTTCTCCTGCGTCTCCCTTTGTGGCACGATCTGGCGACACGAATGGCGACATCTCCAGGAAATATAAGGTCACCAACCCTTCCATGGTCATAGAGAGAAGAATCTCCAAATTCAGTAACAATGTTTTAAGAGCCAACCACCCCTGGAATAGTGTTATTTTATAATATTTGTAGTGGAAGTGTATTTAATTTTTTGTGCTTTTCTTTCTTTTTCTTTTATATACTCCGTCTTTTCCGTTTTTGACGGGTAATAAATTAATAATAATAATGATAATAATTTGTCAAGAGGAAAAAACTGTAATGTTTTTCGTAATTCATTTATAAGGATTTCTATACTCAGGCTTTCTTTTTAGTATTCTTAGATGTTTTTCAAGTATTTCAACTAGAACTGTGCTAAGACTTAGAGAAGCAAGGGGTAACATTGCAAACGCTGATAAACTTGAAGCACTAAATATAAATTTGGATTCTAAAAAAGCGCTACTAAAATTTCCATAATATTTACAACTTCTACTATAAACAGATAATCATTTCTCTAATTCTTCTTCCATTAATATCAAGAAATAAAATTTAAATAATAACTTTGTGGAACCACTGTTTTATTTTTTTTTAATATACTCTACGTATAAAAGTCGACAGTTGGAATCTATTAAATCTTGTGTTGGAATAGAATAATAAGCAATGAGCTTATTTGAAGTTTTGTAAAAAAAAAAAAAAAAAAAAAAAAAACTGTACTATTTTATCTCCTGGTTGAATACCAAACGAATAAAGGAATTCTACAAATAGTTATGCATGATCATTGAAATAACCAGTCCAATGAGTTCCAAGTGACCCACTTATATTATTATAGATGATACCGCATTCCTTTTTATTCATTTTTTTAAGGTATCTCTAGAAAATACACTTCTAAAGTAAGGAATGTGGTGTAATTCAGCAGTTATATCAATATTTTTCAAGGCTATAATCTGATTTTTTTTTTTTTTTTACTATGTGCTTCCCATTTTTGGGATAAGGGTGAAACTGCAATATCAACAAGTTTTTTAGGTCTTTCGGGTCTTTTGGAACATTGATGTTTTCAAAACTTTTTAGGTCTTCCATGTTTCTTAGGAACTTCATCGTTTCCCTTTCCCAAGATTTTCTGTGACCCTGGAAGTCTTAAGACTCCTCCAACTTTTCGTGTGATTTTGAAGCTCCACCGATTTTCTCAGGCAATTTTAAAGCTCTGCCAGAGTTACCAGTAATTTTATCAGCACATTTTTTTCCTGCATACGTTCGTAAGGCTGCAGCACTACTTTTTGAAGCACCATTTCCAAGTGAAGCAGCTAAAAGTATTAAAAACGGTAAAAATCCTCAATCTTGGACCAGCTGTCTGTACGAACTATCAATAGTACATCCTTTATTTTCTTTCTTAAATTTTCCTATTTCATTCACTTGCCTTTGGTTTAAAAGGAATCTAACAGGTTTTTTGTCACTTTTTCTGCTGTGATTTACACGAATTTTAGAATTTTGTTTAGCCGTAAAGAATTCTTTAGTTTTTCTTTTGGAAAATGGGATAGATAAATTGTATACTCAATAAAACCTGCCATTTAGTAGCGAATTATTTTATTTAATAAGAAGTCTAATATTATTTATTTTACTTCAACCTTCTTTTCATTATCTTTTGAAATCTTTCATCGGGATCTTTTTCAAGTATTTGTCTAAACGTTCAAATTGTCTAAACGTTCAGATAACTGCATAACACCCTTCGGGTATACGAATAACGTTGAAAGATTAGCTGCATCTGCACCATTTATTGGCTTTGCAGCATTTCTCATTCCTTTGTTTTATGCATTAATATCTTCTTTGCGTCACTTTTAATGTATTTTTTACTAATATTCATCCGTCATCCACTCTAGTCAAAATATTGTCAAGTGATTGATACATTTTAGTATACTATTATTTTTTGCTTTTTTATTATTTTTGCTTAATATCAGATTGTTTTAGGATGTGTTCTTTAATAGTTTCTTGTTTGAAATCATTTATTGTTGAAAGATTAACTGCATCTGTGCCATTTTCTGATTTTGCAACATTTTCAGTTCTTCTATTCTCTACATTTACATCTTCTTTTGTTATTACTTGCTCAACTAACCTAACTACATAACTAACTTACTTAATTGCCTAACAAGCTTAAGTTCCTTACTAACTTACCTACCTCACTAACCTAATTACCTAACTACTTAACTAACTTACTACTTAATTAACTGAACTAACTAACTTAAGTATCTAACTAACTTAACGTCCTTACTACATTTACTACCTAAGTAACCTAACTACTTAACTAACTTAGCTACCTAACTAACAATAGCTAACTAACTAACTAACTTAACTATAGGATTAAGTCCTCAGGGGACCGTGTTTACTTTATTTTTCGATGCTTTTCTTTTAGTGTCATTAGGGTATTGAGCATTTTTATTTTGTCTTTCTAAGTATATTCAATGTTCGTTTGCTCTTGAAATATACTGAGTTTCCGATAAGCTTTCTACTTTTCTATATAATGCATCTTTATAATTTTCTGATGTCATTTTATCTTTAACGATATTCGTTTTGATACCTTTCAATTTTTCTTTGCTGTGGTTTCACCGTCACACTCTTTTAAATAAGCATATACTTTTGATCTTAAAACTGCAAACTTACACATTAGTGTTCCAGATAATTCATCCTTCATCATACCTATCACTTTATATTGACTGCAGGGAAGTCATAAGGATCATCTTTTTTATAAGTGGAAGCATTAAATTTTTCTTGGAGGTCAGCTTTAATGTCTTCATAAGAATCCTTAGTTCCAATATCATAATTAAAGCCATTCGTATACATGTAGCATAAATCAATGTTCTCAGTATGTTTTGGTTGTATTTATTCATAATGAGATTCATAGGTCAGTTACTTAGTTAATACTAATGCAGCGAATCCGAAATAAATAGGTTCATCTAGATTTGCTTTTGACTTAGCCATCCTGGGCACCGAGAAGTTCTCGCTAAAGATCATTTTCGATCTAAAGTTATGTTGTTTAATCATTTTTTTCTTTGTTTATAACTAGTGATTATTTAAATACTAGCTCTTTTTCTAACATTTTCCGTGGTTTTCCCAAAACAAGCATTATTCCTTAGCTTAAAGCATTTTTTCTCAAAAAAAAATTCGTTCCATTTTGTCGTAACTTAGTATTATTATTTATATCTTCTTTTAAATAGGGTGACTCAGTAAATGCTAGTATTGTAAGTATTTTTTTCAATAGTAAGTCCTGCTTTAAATAACATTCTAAATTCTTATAATACACAACGTAATTTTATTTATTACGTAAAGTTGTACTTAATTTACCTTGAAAATATTCAGGAGCTAGTTGTAAATCTTTATGTAAATTGTGTAGCTCACCTGAATATTATAAATCAATTGCATAAATTGCCCAGTCTGAGGTGTTATTTTCTTTTAAATGGTCGGGTAAATTAATAAATTTAAAATCTTTTTCCGGTAAATTCTGAGACATTGCCCAACCGTATAAGTTATTAGAATCTAAATACATTAAATAAATGAAAGGTTTTGTTTTATCAAAAGTTTTCATATATTTATTATTAGCTTTAGCGTATCTTTTCACACATTGAGATACACTGCCTTTCATTTTTCTTTCTATAAATGTATATATCTTTGTCAGAAAATCAGAGAATTTCAGCTTTAGAGTGTTTGAGAAAATCTTCCTATGTTAGTCCTGGTGCTGAGAAGAAGTGCGGTGGATAGTTATTTAAACATACATTTCTAAAATTTTCAACGACATCTGATAAAATTAAAACATCACTTTTTAAATTTAATTTAGTGTAACTTAATAGTATTTTACATTTTAGTTATTTCCAAATTTGTTCTTCTTCAGAAATATTTTTCCCTGTTAACCTAGAATAAAACTTGTCTATTAAAGGTAATTTTGTTTCATTTATTTTTTTCATAGGTACCAATATATTTATAGGGATAAATACCTTTCTTTGTTGTTTCTTTGAATTCTTCAGTATTTTGAAATACATCAGAATTATACTCAAAACTGTTTTTTAAACAATTACAATTTACTTTACATTCACATTTAACTAAATTTTCAGAAATCCTATCTAACAATGAAGCCATAAAATAGAGTGAATCTGTGAAACGAATTTCTTATTGGGTTTTACTAACAGTTACTGTTTCATAAACGATATAAAATTCTCTATTGAATTAAAAATACCGTTATCAGGTACTAACTCTCCAAAAAATAAATGAGAGTCATATTTTGAAATATGCGTTACCATAGGGATAAGCTTAGGAATTCTAGTTTTTATTACATTATGTGTGAGTAACCCACGTATATTAGAAGTCATATGGTCGTGATCTAAATGGAAATTATTATCTACTATTTCATTTTGAGAAAAATGACAGCTTTTATTAGTTGTTTGATTCCATTTTACTTTACTTGTTATTGTGTATACCCATCTTCTCTCTATCTATTTTCATGCTCATTTGATATTTCTTTACAAACACCTGTTATGGTAGTTGGTAAATGCTCGCTGTTATATTCAACAAAATATTCTTAATATTTATTTTGTTCTATATCAAAAGAACAACATACTTGGAATTCATAAGCCAATGGCTTTTGCTCTGCTACATTAATTGTTTTTTTACCTTTCTTTTGAATAGATTTTTCATTTTACGATTCAAAATCAGCTATTATGCAATAGGCTACTTTAATTTTTTAGCTATATTATTAAATTCAATTTTTGATTCCGCTTTTGGCATAATAGTGTTACGATCCTCACCATTTTCTTTTTTGTTAAGTTTTCCTTGTTCATTGGAGCGTTATTAAAGTGTCCACAAAATTGACATTAGCGAATTTTTCGCTCATTTTTAGATACTTGAGATGCAAGTAATCTATTTATATCCTTGATTAAAAGATAATGGTTATCATAGTAGAGTAAATTAATCACATGTGTAGCAATTTTCCCATTGATCTTAGTTCTTGGAATATGAGTTCTATCCAATTTATTTTTAATTATTTAAAAAAAACAAATTTCAATATTTTACTTGTTTTCAAATTTATAAATATCTTGAATATCCATTGGAAAATTAGTAATCCCATTCAAGTTGAGTTCATTTTGATGTTTTTGATAGTTTGATAGTCTTACTACATGATTTTTAGCTGAATGAAGATAATTATTAATTATCGTTATTTTTTATATTAATGCAAGCTTTTTCATTTTTTACCAATTCTGGCAATTCTTTATAAGTAACTCCCACATAATTAGGTAATCTTGTCATTCGATAATAAATCCCATAGACTCTTTCGAATTGTAAGCCTGATCTGGGTGTATTCTCTATGACTAATGTTTGAGTATTCCTGAGATTACTACCTAGATGACTTTGTTTGATTTTACCATTAAAGAATGCAGGAATAGCTATAATCATGGATAGGTTTGAGTTCTTCATTATCCTTTTGATAATAAAATGTTATTCGTGTTGTAAATTGAACTCTGTAACTATATCTGTCACTCATTCTATTCTTAGGTATCTAACAACAGAGTCATAATGTGGTCCATATTCAGCTCTCTTTGAATTGATATTAACTGTAAGGGAATTTTCTCTAATCCATTGAATACTTGGGTTGTTATCGTGTTCTTCTTCTGCTTTAAAAATACATTCTGAAATATCTTGACACTCTCTTGTTTTTCTAATTTTTAAATAAAAATCAGATTTCATTATTCCGATCTTTTTTTACCCTATCTCTACCACTTAAATTTCTAATGGGCTGTTGAGTTTCTGTATTCACTTTCTGATTAATCTCAACTTGTGCTTTGAAATAACCTTTTGCTTTATTCTTCACTTTGTTATTATTTCCAGCATTTGGAATCTGTTTTGATTTAAAAACAAATTCAGTTCAATAGTATCTTTATTCCTCATAGTGTTAAATTGATATCGTAAATCTGAAATAATTTATTTATTTTATTTTATTTCATTTTCGAAACCTTTTTTTAACTCTGGAATAATATTAAATCTATAGAATTTCATATCCTTTCGACGTTTTGCCTTATGCCCTAACTTAATCAAATTGGCTTCTAGTATTATTTTTTTATTAAGATGATTGTTTATATTATTAAATATTTGATCATTTCTACCAACAGCTTTTGTATTAAATAGTTTCGCTGCTACACGTGATTCATGAACTGTGTAACGCGATATTTTGCTTTTTGTCTTAACGAGTTTGGACTTTCGTTGTAAACAACTTTTAATCAATCTTGCAATGTCAGCTATTTATTAAGTGAGGATTTTATTAACTAAATTTTCCAGATTTCAAGATAATCAAGCCTGGGAATCCCATTGTTTTCTTTTAAGTGAAATGTATCATTTAGAAAATTTGTCTTATAATGTCAGTCTTATAAATGGAAATGAATTTACAAAGCAAGATATATTGTATACGATGTATAAAGGTTACTGATACTACTTCAATGACTGAAACAGTTTCAAAAAGAAATGATTTACCTATGATTAAAGGTATTTGTGCACTATGTGGTTGCAAGAACAATCGCTTTTTAAAAAGAAAGCAATGAACAGAAACTCTGGGTAGAGCAAAAAGCTGGGTACAAGCAAATCGAAGATAAGCTTTTGGAAGACAAGGTTCTAAAATTTTACTCTAATTTTTCAGGGATTAATGATTTACAAAGAAAATGAAAAGAAATTTTGATAGTGTTTCAAAAGCTAAAATAAAAGAAACATTGCAAAAACAAAATATTTGTTCTTTGCACCATCCCTCTTATTGCACATTTGGAAAAAGGCGCTTTTATATACATGGTACTGGTGAACTGTGGCAAGCCGACTTAGTTAATGTACAACAGTATGAAAAGAAGAATTATAATTTTAATTACATTCTTAGAGTGAGTGATTGTTTTATTAAATATGTTTGGTGTATCGTTTTAAAAAATACAATGGGTAAGGAAATTATTAATGTTTTTTACGGATTTACTTAAAAATTCAAAAACTAAAAAGTTACAAACAGATGAAGGTAATGATTTTGTTATGAAGAACGTTCAAGTATTTTAAAAAGTCATGAAATTCGCTAGTTTTCATCTGAAAGTGAATTAAAAGCTCAAGTAGCAGAACGGTTTAACAGAATTATTAAAGAGAAATTATGGAAATATTTTACCTACAAAAATACTAAACATTGGATAGATGTGTTACCGTCATTTGCTGACCATTATAATAATTCATTTCATAGATTAATCAAAATAAAAACAATAGAAGCTAGCAGAAAATGAAATAAAAACAAAGTTCTTAAATATCTGTTTTCAGACATAGAACCTCAAAAGGCTATCTTCTAAACTATACAAAGGAGATATTTCAGATTGCTACAGTTAAACAGACAACTCTTATTGCGTATGATTTATCCGATAAATCGGCAGAGTTAATTATTCGTGCTTTTTATAAAAAAGAGTTGTCAAAAGTTATTTTTTATAAATATAATTTGATAGAATGTGCTAAACCGAGATATAGTTGCAGGAAAAGATATAGATGAAAATGAAAAAGTTTGTGATACCTTGGATGTGAAGGAAGATTTGTTTAGTGAGGAAGAATTAGCGACAGTACTAGAAGGATTAAAAAATAATAAGGCCCCAGGTGCTGATAGTATGATTAATGAGTTCCTTAAATATGGTGGCTCTGAGGTTAGGAATAAGCTACTGAAGATTATGAACATGATTTTTGAAAAAGGGGAAGTACCCAATGATTTTAGGAAAACCTTAATTAAACCGCTGTATAAGAAAGGTGACAAGAGTGAATGTCGGAATTATCGAGGCATTAGTCTGGTCTCTGTAGGTAGCAAATTACTGAGTAATATGATACTTTTTAGACTGAGACATGCTGTAGACAAAGTTTTAAGGGAAGAACAATGCGGTTTTAGAAAAGGTAGAGGATGTGTCGACCATGTTTTCACTCTTAGGTTAATAATTGAGAAGTCCCTTCGTTGTCAAACACCTTTGGTCCTTAGTTTTATCGATTATGAGCAAACTTTCGATTCTATTGATAGAACAGCGTTAAAAAAGGTCTTATCGTTATATGGTATACCAGAAAAATACATTAAAGTGATTTGCGCTATGTACGAGAATAATACTGCTGCGGTTAAGGTAGGAAATGAGGTTAGCAACTGGTTTTGTATTAAATCAGGAGTTAAGCAGGGTTGTGTTCTATCCCCCTTTATATGGATCATTTTGATTGACTTCGTCTTAAGGAGCACAGGAAAGGCAATTGGAGACCATGGAATCAAATGGGGAGGAAGAACGCTCCTGGACTTAGATTATGCTGATGATTTAAGCATATTAGATGAAAGTGTGAGCAAAATGAATGAATTTTTAGAGGTTTTACGAGTTCAGGGTGCTAAAATAGGCTTGAAAATTAATGTTAAGAAGACTAAGTCACTAAGATTAGGAATAAGTGAAGATGAACAGGTGACCTTAGGTAACGAAAAGATTGATCAGGTTGGGAGCTTCAGTTACCTTGGTAGTATTATTAGTAAAGATGGTGGGAGCAGTGAAGATGTTAAAAGTAGAATAGCTAAAGCTCAGGGTGTTTTTTCACAGTTAAAAAAAGTTTGGAAGAATAGAAAGATAAGCCTACAAACCAAGATTAGAATATTGGAAGCTACAGTGATGACAGTGGTCAAATATGGCTCTGAAGCATGGACACTCCGAAAAGCAGATGAAAATTTACTAGATGTTTTCCAGAGAAATTGCCTACGGATTGTTCTGGGTACCCGGCTGACTGACCGTATTTCAAACAGTAGGTTGTACGAAAAGTGTGGTTCAATCCCGCTTTCTGGGGCTATAATGAAAGAAAGGTTGAGATGGCTAGGCCACGTTCTACGGATGAAGGATGACAGATTACCGAAGATTGTCCTTTTTGGCCAACCGTCTGGGGCTACACGGAAAGCAGGTCGTCCTTGTCTGGGTTGGGAGGATGTCATAAATAAGGATTTAAAGGAAATGGAAACTTCCTGGGAGGGTGTAAAGAGGGAGGCTTTAAATAGATTAGGTTGGAGGAGGAGCGTGCGTGGCTGTGTTGGCCTCGGGCGGCTTCGTGCTGCAGTGAGTTATTAGTAGTAGTAGTAGTAGTAGTGCCATCATCACAACTTGAAGCTACTGAACAATTTCCAGTACCGTCACAACTTCAAGGTATTAAACTATTAAAAATATCAAAAATGAAAACTCTTATTAAATCACCGAAATTGTGTAATCTTAATTTGAATCTTGACACAAAACTGCTGAAACAGTCAAATGAAGCCAATAAAAAGTATCAAGGAGGCACACTCGTGCCTCTATAAAGAGGCGACACACGACAATGTTAAGCGATCTTCGGTTCCAGTGGTCGCAGACGGATGGGGAGGGATGCATTTCGTAGCCCGAGCTCCAACTAAGAAACCTGCAAAATTTCATCCCCCTCCAACTTTTTCTTCATGGGGAAAATCTGGCCGAAAGTTTCGACCTGTCAACCCAGGCCCCCCTTTAACGTTGTCCGATCGGGCTGAAATTCACAAGTTAAGGTCCCCTAGGGCCCAGGAGCTTATCCGCGAAATTTCAGCTTGATCCGATAACTCCTTCCCTGTTTTCCAGAAACCACGCATAGCCACTTAAAATTCATTTACTTTTTTTTCCTAGACGCCTACAGGTCACATCCGACATCGGATCTGGGTGTACGAAGACTCATTCGATGCGGAATTCTCCGAGTAAGTGCCCATGAAAGTTTCGTAGGAAAATCTTAACCCCCCGAAAGTTTCGACCCTCCAACCCCCCCCCCCCCCCACCCCTTTTAACGTTGTCCGATCGGGCTGAAATTCACAAGTTAAGGTCCCCTACGGCCCAGGAGCTTATCCGCGAAATTTCAGCTCGATCCGATAACTCCTTCCCTGTTTTCTAGAAACCACCCATTAGCTATTTAATTAACGGATTTCTCTCCATAAGAGCCCATGTTCATTTGAAATTTTTAAAAGCTATTGAGAAGTTATATTTACACACATGCAAGTTATTAGCTCAGTTGGTAGAGCGTGAGACTTTTAATCCTCGGGTCAAGGGTTCAAGTCCCTTACGGGCGTTTTTTTTCACAACATCAAAAAAATTTTGATAACACCTGGACAGCTTATCATTTGAGAGATAACAGAATATTAGCTTCTTATGAGCAAAAGAAACATTTCGGTCATTCTATCTATTTTTTTTCTATTTTATACAGTGATTTAAAAGCGGGGGGGGGGGTTCCTCTCCTAATTCCTGTACGAGGAGTACAGGAATTATTAAATTACATCCACCATGGATTGTAGAAAAACGTACAGAATTAATATGAAAAAAAATTAAACCTGTACAAAAGAGTCTTTAAAAGCGGGGGGTTTGCCTCTCCTAATAGTCTTCTTATAGTCCTAATTGTAGAAAAACGTACAGAAATAATATGAAAAAAACTTCGTTTTCTTAAAGAGTTAAAGAGGCTGCGTCCCAAAGTCGAACCTTAAAACGTACAGGAATTAGAAGAGGCAGTTTGGGGGCTGCCGCCCCCCAAACCCCCAGCTTTTAAAGACTCTTTTGTACAGGTTTTTTGTTTTTTTGCTAACCCCCAGCTCTTGGCTTCGGAAAGGCCCTCTTTTAATTAACAAAAAATTGAAATGAATGAATAATGGAATAACTTCGAAAAATGTTAAACACAAGAGGACAGGAGAACCATTGCGCCGAAACTAGTAATTAGTAACAATGAAGTCCCCCCCCCAAAAAAAAAACCTGTACAAAAGAGTCTTTAAAAGCTGGGGGTTTGGGGGGCGGCAGCCCCCCAACTGCCTCTTCTAATTCCTGTACGTTTTAAGGTTCGACTTTGGGACGCAGCCTCTTTAACTCTTTAAGAAAACGAAGTTTTTTTCATATTATTATCCTAAAGAACCAATCTTTTTTTGATCTGCCTAATTATTACCTAGAACATCCTGAATTCCTTCAAGATACTATAAAGAAAGCGGTTTGATTGAGTCAAAAATATGGTGGGGAAAAGGACGTAGAATACTTGAATATGTTAGACAAGCTAATTTTTAAAATGTTAATGGTACAGATTGTTAAATATTGCTGAAATCCGTAAAATAAACATAGAAATATCACAAGTAAAATGCATTTTTAAAACAATACAAATGGTATGATTACTTAAAAAAGTATTCTATTAAATGGGCTTGATGATTATTGTAGGTAATAAAAGTGAAATTGAACAATCATACACAAGCAATCCAATTAGATTAGATCGAAGTTATGATTATGAAATTGCGTTAACGAAGCGTACTTTATGGTATTCATGGCATAATATTAGCGATATATTAAAAAACAATGCTTTTGAGTTTAGAAAAATGAAGATGAACCATGGATGAATGTTCTGATAAGTACCGAACCAAGCTGCTTGGTCATAGAAATTCGTAAAGAAAGAAAGTATCTCTTAATGAATTGAAAAGAGTGTATTAGTTCTTTGAAAATGTGATTTACATATTAAATAGGTAGATTTATCAATTTGAATGGTAATAATGTTGGTTGTGTTTTAGATTTGAAGCAAGCTTAATAAAATAAAAAAGTTTAATGGTTAGTAAATTAGTTTTAATTCTTTCGTTCTCTTATAAATGATTGCGCAAAATGTTTAATACAATTTTCACTACAATAAATGTTGACTAATAAGAAAGAATTACTATACACAAGACAACAGGGTAGTGGAATTGATAGTTACTTTAAGAATATAGCTAACTTGGAATTATTCAAGACTTCCCTGAAACACATAAAAGATGGAGTGCTATCAGCGTATACTAATATGATTAGACCTTGACTATAGTTAGTAAAAAATAGAGGTATTGAATACGGAAAAGAATTCATTGATTAAAATAGAAAATAATTAGATGATGTATTTAGAAATAAAAAATTGATGAAAGAAGCTATTTAAAATAATAAAAGGTAAATAGATAGAAGAAGTCGAGATCTCTTAAATGCGTTGATTACAGGCAAGGGGTTAAAAATTTTAAAGGGAATATTATTTAATAAATTTGTTCTCTATATAAACAATTAATTGATTCATTTACACAAGAAAGTGAGCTTGTGAGTAGTTTTTAAAGCTGCTGCAAAAGCAGGTGAAAATTCTGCAATTAAAATAAATAAAAATGATGAATTTAATAGCGGTCTATTAAAAAGATATAATAAAACAAAAGAAAGTCATGTAGTTAGCATGTACCTACCATTTTAAAGGTTATTTGGATTTTGTCAAGACATTAATTGTGCATTTTGAGGCGTTACGCACCAAACTCCTTTGAAAAGCAATAGTAACAATAAAAACATTATGAAAAGGGGTTCTCAAAATTTAAAGTAGATGTAATGTATTTATTTTGGATTCTATCAACATTAAAGCCTAGTTTATCGATTAGAAATGAGTTAGAATGTAAATTAGCTTAAAAGAGTTCATTTGAATTAAGATGGTAAGCGTGTAACACTTATAAAATTGATGATGGAAATGACAAAGAATAGACATAGAGAGCAGTTTCTGAGAGATATAATGCAGCTAAAATCGCTGTAATATTACAGAAAAGATAGTAATGCTTCACAAAATAATATAGTATTTGATCATATGAATAGAATTGAAGTTAGATTGACTGGATATAAATATCCACAAGAAGATTTAAAATGGGATTCTAGTAAAAATAATGAAGATTATTCTGATGCTTATCAAAGATTTTTACATTTACGAAACAAACATCGAAACGTTGGTAGTGGAACTATTGTTAACTGTAATGACTTTAAAATACCATGGCCACTGTTTTGTTAGGATGAAAGCATGAAATTAATATTTATGCATCTAGATCAACCGCTGATATAAAAATTAAACTTTTGTTAGATGATAGGCCTGATAATCCATACAATATGTACTCCGTTGTGTTTTAAGAAAAGAGCAAATATGGATGTCATTTATCTTTGGATTATCTCCGATTCAGAGATATAAAAATAAATGGAGCAAGGTTAAATACTAAATGGAGCAAGTTTAAATACTTTAAATAAGTCTATGGGGTTTGACACATAAATGAAACCCTTCTTACTTTCTACACTATATACTCCAAACCTTTAAGAATATAAACCATCTTTGCTTAGGACTCTTAAGGCTATGCACACTATTTAACCAAATAACGCGTCATTACTCAAAGGTTTGATTTTAACAGCTGAAAATTCTTTTCTAATGAGTACACATGAAACGGGTTTCTTTAATAAAGCTCTATTAAACAAGTCTCTGGAATTTGTTTTTGACGCGTGTTTGGCTTTATTCCCAGATATCTTATACCAGTGAAAGATTTCTGGGAAGAAATCCAAAAGTTATTAAAGGAATAAAATTATTCCTGATTCAGAAAATTTGTTTAAAAAAATTTTCACCTACTAAATGGAGAATCTTTTAAGAGGAATGAAAATGGAGAATAACTATCATCGAACCGTTAAAAAGAAGATTTGGATCTAGGAATTGAATATGAAAATAAACCAATGAAATGTGTAACAACTAAATATGGAAATAATTACTATTAATTTTAAGATTTGGAATTGCTGATATCTTTACACCAAAACGATTTGATTCTGAGTTTGAATAGAAATTTAAAAATTTATAGAAGGATATGATTTTATAGATAATAAAAAATGATAAAAATTACTTGGATATTGATATTAACGTAGTATATCAAACTATCCTTTTAATATTAAATTGTAAGAGTGATGTATAAAATATAGTAGTATATACTGTAAAATATTGAATATAAGTAAAATATTTATCAAATTATTATTTCACAAGACCTTTTTTGATGGTAAAAGTTAAAAGGGAAATTGTTAAAATGTTGCCGATTTTCATTTTAAAAGGTGCAAATTCGATTGAAAAAGGAGTAACTTTAACTGATTTGACGAGTAGTCCAGTATCGACGATTACTATACTATTAACATTGCTTGGCTGAAACGTAACAGATATTATAATAAAATGTTTTGAAAACAAAAAAGTTAATTAGCATTTTAAAATTAGGATTTCGATTGTTCGATATGTTTTTATGTTTTATTTGTAAAAATTCAACCTTAGAAGGTTGAACGATTTTCTTGGACAGAATAGTGTAAATGCCACAAAATCAAATTTACAATAACACCAGAGAACTTCACCACCGAAGAAATTATTGTTAGTTGTTTGTCATATGTAATGTTGTTTGTTAATGGTTGTTAATTACATATATGTAATAGCAAGACCGTATTTCTGAAATGGGAGACTTCATTTTTGATTTTTTTTTTCAGAAAAAACACTTGCCATGTTAACTCCTAATGTGTCAAGGAGAATTTATTCGTAATGTCGCTTTTAATTACTATATCTAAAATGTCAAATTTCTAAATTATTTCAAAATTCAGTTTTTGTCATAGAAGAGTTCAAGGCCGTATCTAGGGGGTGGGGTGGGGAGTTTAAAAAGAAAATCCCCCCTGAAATATTTTTCAGACTCGTAAAAACGTAACAAAAATGAATATAAAATTTTTTATGTGTTTTTTAAAGTTTCCCGCTCCCTCAAAATAAAAAATCCTAGATACGTTCTTGGAAGAGCTCACGTTCTCTTGTAAAAAAAAGCTCAAGCCTGTTTTCCAATGGGTTCGTGGAGTAAAATGCAACAGATGTCATATTTTAAATTCTTAAATAATTGAAAGAAATGTGGATTTAACGGATAATTTCACAAAACTATATAAAAATAAAAAAAAAATATTGCTAAACTATCGAAGCAATAATATAAAGTTGTCTAGATGGCTGATGACAAGGAAACGGAAAATAAATTTTTGTAGAAATTTTGTTTGGACTCAAAAACTTAGTTTTCTCTTTAGGCCCACTCCCGATGGTATTTCACTGAGAGCTAGTGCTAACTTGAGCAAATCAGTTTTTTTTTTATATATATATATATAGAGTTTCTCAACAAATATTAGATAAGCAATTTTACGTAGGCAAACCTCTGAATTAGAAAATTATCAAAGTGAATGGGCTTTTACTAGCTTAGAATTTCACAAAAGAAGACTAATCAGGTGGAATTTGACTTTTTTGTTCCTGCCATACGGGTTGTAGACGAAACAGGGGAGAAATCAGGCCTTTTTTTTTAAATTGGATTATGTTGGAAAAAGTATAGCCTCTGCAGGAAGATGGCCACCTCTGGGATCCCATGTGAAATTCATGGGAAAAGACAGCTCTAAAAATTACTTCTAACTCTATGAATGAACCTGATCACTAAAAAAAATACTTGGTGTTATTTACGATATATGTTATTAGATTTCTTTATAAGAATGTCTCCTCTGAATAAGAGAAACTTAAAGAAAAGCCTTGAAAAAACTCAAAATGTTTTATCTGCTACTAAGTCTATTTTTACCCTCATTAATTAAACTAAAATTCTTAATAGACTTTCAACGACTTTATTTTTGCCAGCCTACTTAGTATTGATTATTTAAAAACCTAGAAGAACCATGCTCAAAAGGACGCTAAGTGGACTATCTTAAAAAAATGTGTTAGTCCCAAAGTCTGTATAACCTGTAGAATGAAGAATTTAAAAAATGTATTTCCAGCAAACAGCAATTTTTTCAATGAGTATTCATGTGCATTGTTCTAGCATAAAAATCGTATTTTTACACTTAGCAACAAGGTTGAAAGAAGGTAATGTAAAACTGAAATTGAACTTGGTCTTCATTGTTCTAATGTATATGAATCGTATAAAAATAAAAAGAAAAGACAGAGTAATAAAAATAGTAGTTGTGGTGTGGTTTGACTAATAGTTAAGATTTGTGCTAACAGTTTGTCTTTTTCAGCCTATTAACGCACGGTCGTTTTATCCATGTCAAGATTCTCCCTCAGTAAAAAGTACATATACTGCAAAGGTGACAGCTCCCAAGGACCTGACTATACTTATGAGTGCCAACAAAACTGGTACTACTGAATTGCCTGGCCAGACCCTTGCTGAGTTTAAACAGAACATTCCAATACCAGCATATCTCATGGCTTTGGTGGTTGGGAAGATAGAGTGGAGAGAAATTGGTCCTCGATCAAGAGTTTGGGCGGAACCGACGATGGTAGACAAGGCAGCAATGGAATTTAACCAAGTATTTAATTTACATTAGGTTTATTGACTTAATCGTGTTTAGGGCAAGTTATTCAAATAATTTTATAAATACCACAAGTTAATGTTAAATAAATTTTCGCTTCAATGAATTTCTAAAACTCGACAATTACAAGTTCGAACACGTTTCTTTGCTAGAAAGAAACTCTATATATAAAAAAACTCTAGTCCGTATAGATGACATTTTGTATAATCTGATTCTTGCTTCTTTTGATCTACTTCATCAGGTATTTTGTTATTTAAGCTTTGAAATATTCGGAATACAAACTAATAGTTTTTGCTTCATAAAAATTATTTTAAGTTAAATAAACGCCATTTTTGATGGATTTTGCTGAACTGTTTTGAAAATGGCCGTAGAAGATTTGACCTTTCATTCTAAGTTATTAATCAATCGGAAACAAGTGTCTTGATACTGGTTGATGATTTTAGTTCAGTTTTGCATTGTTGTTTTTATATTTCTGTTAAAAATTTTGTAAAAATTGTGCTTAGATAATTTATCCAAACCTCAAACATCCGTAATTTCAGAAAGTTAAAAAATTAATTCTTAACGTTAAGTAGGAAAAAAAAATAATTCATGGACTTTAGACTTGTATTCAGTTAATAGACTTATGAAAATGCTCCCACATCTTATTTGCGCATGCGCTATGATTATTTTAGGCTATTTTTCGTAAGGTGAATGTGTTGTTACAAAACTTTGGAAATAAGTTCTGTTCGTACGAAAAAATCATCCAATTATGTATTTCGGATTGTTTTTATTTTTACCTGTGGTAATTACTGTGTACTATTTACAGCGGGCTAATGAACATCCGTGAAACAGTTTATTGTGTAAATTAGATAAAAAAAAAACACACAAAAAAACAGTTTTTTAACTGAAAGTAAGAAATGACAATAATACTTAAAACGAACAGAAATTGTTCCGTATATGAAATGGGCTGTCCCCTCCTCAACGCCCTGCTCTTTACGCTAAAGTTTTTATTGCTTTAAAAAGTATACTTGTGAGAAAGAGTCAAACTTTAGCGTAAAGAGCGGGGTGTTGAGGAGGGGACAGCTTCTTTCATATACGGAAAAATTTCTGTTCGTTTTAAGTTTTAATGTCGCTCCTTACTTTCAGTTAAAAAAAAAACTTTTGTTGTTGTTGGTTTTGTGTACTTTTTTAATTAACGCATGTTTTGATTTTGGATTACCGTACATAATTTTACTTTTTTGGCTAAATGACTTTCTCAAAGTGTTGATTGGACGATTTTGAGAAAAAGGGGGTGGGGTAGGGGGCCGAGTCGCCCTCCAATTTTTGTTACTTAAAAAGGATTTTATTAGTAATAAGTATACATAACTTACAAATTACTTTATGTAACGAACTTCTATATTCGTATGTTTTTACTACTCTCTTAAGAATGACCCCTGAATCACAAAGGCCGTTTAATTAGAATAGGTAGTTCTTTTGAAATTACTAAGAATACTTTAGCCGAAAGAGCGAGGTATTGAGGAGGGGACGAACCATTTCATATACGTAATAATTTCTGTTCGTTTTAAGTTTTAATGTTGCTCCTTACTTTCAGTTGAATTTTTTTTTTACTAAATTTCTGAACGTTTTTGAATTAATGCATGTTTTGATTTTGGCTCGCCGTACATGAATAATCAAAACGAAATTTTCATATTTATTTTACTTTTTTTTTTGACTGAAAGGCTTTCTCAAAGTTTTGATTGGACGTTTTGAGAAAAAAGGGTCATGGAAGGGGGCCTATTTGCCCTTAAATTTTTTTAATACTTAAAAAGGTTTTTATTGGTGATAAATATACATAACTTACAAATCACCTTATGTAACAAACTTCTATATTCGTATATTTTTATTGCGTATATGCGGGGGGTTCGCCCCCTCGTCAATATCTCGCTCTTTACACTTAAATTCGACTTTTTTTTCCAACTCTTAAGAATCATCCCTGAATCACAATGGCTGTTTAATTAGAATAAATAGCTCTTCTGAAATTAATAAAAAAAACTTTAGCGTAAAGAGCGAGGTATTGAGGAGGGGACGAACCCTCTCATATGCGTAATAATTCTGTTCGTTTTATGTTTTAATGTTAATCCTTACTTTCAGTCGAAAAACTTGTTTTTTCATTAATTTCTCATTTTTTTTTATTAATAACGCTGGAAAAGTCAAGCACTCCCTTCATGGAAATTCTCTTCCCGCATGATAAATTTCTCCTTGGAAAGATCCTATCACGTAACCCCTCCTCCCGACCCCCCTACCACCAGAAAAAATCCCCTGAAAACGTCATTATACTTCCCAATAACCAATACTATATGTAAACCATGGGCAAAGCTCATAACTTGCAGCCCTTCCCCCGGGGACTGTAGGGGATTAAGCTGTCCTCAAAGACATAGTTATTAGATTTTTCGACTATGCTGAACAAAATGGCTATCTCAAAATTTTGGTGTGATGACTGGAAAAAAATGAGCGTAGGAAGGGGCCTAGTTGACCTCCAATTTTTTGGGTCAATTAAAAAGAACGCTGGAACTTTTAATTTTCGTTAAAATGAGCCCTCTCACGACATTCTAGGATCACACATGCATCCGTGATCTTTCTTCTGGCAAAAAAAGGAAGTTCCACATTTTTGCAGATAAGAGCTTTAAACCGGTACAGTAAGGTTCTCTGATACGCTGAATCGGATGGTATGATTTTCATTAGGATTTTATGACTTTTAGGGTGTGTTTTCCCTTTTTTTCGAAAATAAGGCAAGTTTTCTCAGGCTTGTAACTTTTGACGGGTACAATTAAACTTGTTGAAACTTATATATTAAAATTAGCATAAAAATCCGATTCTTTTTATGTATATGTTGGTATCAAAATTCCGGTTTCGGCTACTATTGAGCTGGGTCGCTCCTTACTACAGTTCGTTGCCACGAACTGTTTGATTTTTATTTCTTAGTGTACCTTTCATTTTCAGACATCAAAGAGTACATGTCTTCTGGTATACTTTTCAGTTCTATCAGTACTCAGAGTCCTTTGGTTTAAAAAAATTAAAGCTTCGAAACTAGTGAGTTCTACTTCGAGGGAAAGTAGTGAATTCGCAGAATAAATTTTGTTTCGGGAAAGCGAGCGGAGGCTTCGGTTCTTAGATCATGAAGACTTATCTATTTGCGTCAAAAGAAAATTCTACAATGTCTAGGAAAAATAGCGACCTCTAGGAAGCCAAGGAAATTGGTGGTCAATGATAACTTTAGATATTATTTCTTAATGTACAGTTATTTTAGGCTATAGAAGAGTGCATGTATTCTTACATAATGATGGCAGTAAAGGAAAAAAAATATAATCAAACGGTTTGTGGTACCAAACTGTAAGTAAGAGAGACTTCGCCCAATATTAACCGAAACTCTAAAATATGAGAGTTGGTTTTATGCTGATTCCAAATGTTTAAGATTCATTACGTTTAATTTTACCCATCAAAAGTTAAGAGCCTTAGAAAGTTTCCCTTATTTCAGAAGGAAAAATCCCAGAAAATTCATGGAATATCATTGAAAAAATTCGGCGTATCAGAGAATTGTATTGTAGAGGTTCCAAGGTCCCATCTGCAAAACTATGGAATTTGGATTTTTGCTCGAAGAAAGATCACTGATACATTTTTATTTGTTTATTTATTTATTTATTTATGTTTGTTCATCCCAGGGTAATCATATGGAACCAATGGTCCTAGAAGATCGGGACAGGGCTCGTTAAAAAGGAAGAACATTTCAAAATAGAAAAAAAATTGTTTATAGGTGAATCTCCGGTATGAATAAGAACGATCAGAAATTATATTAAAAAAGTGTTTTTTTTAATGACAGTATGCTGAGAAGAATTTTTCAAGTAGAATCGTCCGCAAGAAATTTTCTGGCGGAAATTTGCAGCAAGGATAGAATTTTTTGGGGTTAATTTCCCGGGAGGAGCATTTTAAACGATTGAACCTTCCATGGAGGAGGTTTCAATGGGTGGGGGAATTGCCATGGAAGGGAAGGCAGGTTTGCCAGTATTATTTAAAAAATGATTAGAAAAAAAAATAAAAAAAACAACAAGTTTCTCAACTGAGAGTAAGGACCAACATTAAAACTTAAGACAAGCTGAAATTATTTCGTATATGAGGGGGGCTGCCTCCTCCTCAATACCCCACTTTCTAAGCTAAAGTTAGACCTTTTGTTCCAATTCTTAAATTACGACTCCTGAAACACGAGAACCGTTTAATTAGAATAAGGAAAAAATTTTAAATTACTTAAAAACTATTGCCTGAAGAGAGTGGTAGGGAGGAGTTTGATGTTGCTCCTTACATTCAGTTGAAAAGCTTGTTTTTTTATTAAACATAAGAATGGAAAATTTTTGAAGAAAATAATCAATACTTTTGTTTCAAAATCAAGATTTCCGGTATTATTTCTCAAATTTTATAAGAGAAACATAAGCTTTTCTTAGGCTTTCGAAGAAATAATATGAAGTTCGATTAGCATTCGAGTTAAATTAATCCATAAAAAAATTAGCTTTATAGGTAAGACGTTTTATTTAGACAAAATTTAGGAATTAGCAAAAAACAGAACTTTAAAACAGAAAATGTCACAAAAGGAACTTTATTTTTAGAAAACCCATGTCACCTCCAGTTCTTAGAAGATTCCCAGTTCTTACACCAGTTCCAGTTCTTAGTTCTATGATATTATCGCTGTTTTTATGATCATTGTTTTTAGCATTCAGAGTTGCCAATAAGTGTAAATACAAACTTAATCCTGTTCAGAAGATGTGAACAGGGATCTAACCTACTCCTTTAAATTGCAGACTGAGAAAATGCTACAAATTGCTGAATCTATTTGTGGACCTTACCTGTGGGGGAACTACGATATTCTCGTTCTTCCACCCTCTTTCCCCTTTGGTGGGATGGAAAACCCAACTTTGACATACATTACACCAACAGCTATTGTAAGTATTTTTAAGTCTATAACTTTGTTATATTTATCTCTGCTCAAAATCTATAGATTACGATGACGAAAATAACAATTAAACGACTTGATTTTTGAATTCCAGCATGCTAATCGACTTTAAAGCAATTTTTTATCTTCTTCCCTCCCCCTTCTCTTTCATTCTCTTCCTCTATTTTGTTTCCTCCCTCTAGAATTTGACTTAAAACCTGGGCGTAACTGCTCATTGAACATAAAAGCCCAGTTTAAGCTTCATTTTTAATATTTGTTATCTTTGGTATGTCATGACGAAGGATTTTCGAAGCATTCTAGAAAAGGATATTTCAGGGTAGAATTACCAAGATCCTTATTGGTAAAGTTTCTCATCTTGGTGTACGTGGAGAAGCATTGTCTTGGTTCTCGTCATAACTAACTGACAGATCTATCGCCAAGGAAGTTACAGACAAAAAAGTTATAATTGAACACGGAGTACCCCAAGGCTCTATTATTGGGCCAACCCTCTTCTTCATCTATGTGAACGATCTCTTCCGACTTCTAACACCCCAATTAACAATGTTTGCTGTGGATTATATCGCAAATCTTACCCTCAGACTATGTTGTCGAGAAGCTACGTTGTCGAGTTGATAGCCAAGAAGAATTTATAGCATTTGCAGATGATACTACTTTAAGTGCTGCAGCTCCAGATTAGTCATCCCTTATTCTAAAGCTTCAAGCAATGACTGAGAAGATACTCTTTTGGTTTGACATAAATCAACTAGCTTTAAATGTAAAAAAGTCGCACCTTCTTATTTTTTCTCGTAAAGCTGTGAGCTGCCCCACAATTTGAGCTTGCTACACCAAGAGGCTCCATAAGTCGTCTCCCGGATTGATATCTGCGATTCCTGGGAGTTCGTTTGGATGAAAATTTATCGTTTAAGTGGCCTGCTCAAATAGTACGAGCGAAAATGTCCCGTGGACTTGGGATCATCTGAAAATTAAAGCGTTTATTTCCTTTCCCTATCCTCCGTCTTTTATACTTCTCTCTCATTTACCCTTATATATGTTACTGTTCGTCTGTGTGGATGTCCACATTTCCCTCTGTACATGCTCCTATTCACCATCTTCATGAGAAAGTGGCAAGAATTTTCCAGTCGGTTACACAGACTCCTCTTTACCTCCTTAAGATTAAAGATATTTATATTTTATCTCTATCTTCGTTGGCATATCAATACTTCTAGGGAGATCTCCCATGTTGTTTTTCGGGACTGCTAAAACTTGTAGGAAAAGTAAATTTGTATATAGTTTGAAACTGGGAGGATGTGATGATTCCAGCTACTCCCTCGGTTCATTCAGACTTCGGTCTGGCCGTGACTGTGGGGCGTGCTTGGAGCTTGGTTCCCGCTGAGATCTTACAGTCACGTACACTTGTCTCTTTTAAGAGACAGATGAAAAGTTTCTTATTAAATGTTTCTTATGGCTTAGTTCGTTTTTTTTTGGGGGGGGGTTGTTGTTTTGTTGGCGTGGATCCTCAATGACGCAGAGAATTTTTAATTTGTATTTTATTGTCGGATGATGTGAGGCTCACTGTTTCTTTGGGACTGCCGGTGAGTTGATTTCTTTTCCTTGTAGATTTATATTTAGATGTTGGTTAGTATGTTTATGTCAAGTTTTATCATCCTTTATTTATTGTATGCCGTTTCTCAAATAACGGGCCATTTAGCCCTTTGGGATATTGGTTTTGTTAGTGTTATTTTATGAGGAATAAATAGAACTTGAATTTGACTTGAACATAATTTTCACTTCCAACATTTTTAACAAATTAAGCCATATTTCAAAATATGGCAATTGGACAAGTGTTTTACATTTTCTGGTAAGGGAATATAATATTGAAATTTTATTGAAAGATGTAAAAAAAAAATCCCTGTAGTTTATTAAAGTCTATAGATATATTCACGAATTTTGAGAGATTTAATGATTTAGAGATTTAATGATATTTGAAGATTTAATGTTTGACGCTGATTTAGAAACGAAGACCCCAGGCATGAAGACGGTTATATATGCGACATTTCAAAACATACAATTGTTAACTATTTTTATTTATTTTAATAAAAAGCCATGATAGCGGAATTTGTGTAAGAAATAATGTAAGAAATGTTAGAGTTTAATAATATCAATATATACCTACATGTATTTTGAAGATCTAATGTTTTTATCACGATGTTTGAATATTTTAAAATGGTGAAGGATCTCTGCTAAGAAGATGGGCAATGTGAAGAAAAAGCGATTCTTAAAGATTTCATTTATAGTTTTAAAGTTATTTATTTTTATTTGGGCCAAGACGGGTGAAAGGAGGAAAAACTTATTTTCTCAGTGCAGTTCTTGGTTACATAAAAGATAAACAATAGCTTGATCCTTGTCGGAAGGCCTACCCTTCACCTCAAATCGTATTTCTATGTGACTGCCTTTTATCTGACATACATTTTGTGCCATTCTGTCTATTAAAGCTTCATTTGTTCGTTTTCTAAATTTTGTCTTGCTAAGATCGTCAGCAGTCTCACTTTGTTATGAAAAAAGTTCATTTTGATTTTTTTCTTTTTTAACAGGCTGGGGATGGCACTGGCCTTAATGTAATAGCCCATGAAATCGCCCATTCTTGGACAGGCAATTTAGTAACCCATTTCAATTTCGAACATTTTTGGATCAAGGAAGCATTTACTGTCTTTCTAGAGAGAAAAATCATGGGACGAATTTATGGTAGGTCATTTTGATTGCAGTACTTCGTAGGCTATGTCACCATTTTTCCAAGTCCGGGAACCTGAATTCTTTATTCGTTTAGATTAATGTAAATGAAGTTTCTGTGTACAGTGTATACTTTCTTTGTGATTTTTGATACCTTACTGATCTTATGCTAGAAAAAGATGAATGAAAAAAGTATGGTAGAAAAGGTAAAATAAATTTATAATATAGCACAAATTAACTGATGACACCAAACAAGACCCTCATTTGAGGATACTGAAAGAGATAAAAGAAAATGTTAACTCAGTAATAGCAAAGTCTGTACTAAAGCTGTATATTATAAAATCTACCGGCCGTACTGATAGGTCAAACCACTGACTTATGCGTAATCTTTGTTTTATGGTTATTCCATCCCCACGCCAAATTATGCTGTGTCTCAAATTCTGAACTAAAATCGTCTTCCTTCAAGCAATTTTTTTCCTTTGTGCCATAAAAAGATCGAATATAAAAGATAGCTATAGGCGTTACATAAAAGGATCAGTAAAGGGATTTGGCCAGTCAATAAAAGCGAAGAATATCAAATTCTGGTAGGAAGCTACATTTTTTTTCTATGGTTTTGCTAATTTTATTGCATTTTTGTTAGTTCTGCAAGGATTTTACTGGAATTTTATCTAAAGTGAATCTCGCTCGGTAAAAGTGTCCGCGTTGTTACTAATGACAGCTCTTGACATTTGTTATTAGCAATTACTTAAGTATAAGCTCAGGATAGTGTCTTAGACTTGGCACGAACTATTTCAACAGGATTGATAAAAAGGCTTTTTGGATTCCTTCATAGTTTCGTGTAATTAAATTAGGTATAGAAGTTTAATACATACAGATATTCTTGAACCCATACATGCTCTATGATTTAAATATAAGAGTGATTTTGTAGTTGAAACAAATTGCATAGGAAATGATTTGATGTTACCGCGTTTCGTTTAATTTGTTTAAATGGTGTTGTCTCTCTTGAATTGTCCTTTCAGTGCGGTTTTATATCTAAGAGTTTGATCCTTTAGGGCTTGTGATAAATTAATTTTTTATTATAAATTTTGTCTTTTGTGTGAGTTGATCTACTAATCAGTACAAGTTTGAATTTCAATAGCAGTTTTAAACAGTTCGTGTTAACAAACTGTAAGTAGGGAACGGCGTGTGCTCGCAGATACTGAAACTTAAAGTAAATTGTTTTGATAACTATATATATATATATATATATATATATATATATATATATATATATATATATATATATATATATATATATATATATATATATATATATATATATATATATATATATATACTAGCTGTTGGGGTGGCGCTTCGCGCCACCCCAACACCTAGTTGGTGGGGGCGCTTCGCGCCCCCCCCCAAGCCCCCCCGCGCGCGTAAGTCGTTACGCGCCATATTAGTTACGCGCCATTGTAGTTGTGTCCCTATGTCCCACCTGTGAATATAGATAGATATATTATATATATGTTTTTAACTACGTAAAACTTGCGAATATACAATATTCTTTGCTGTCCCATTGTCTGTGCATATAAATAGATTGTCAGGTTTACCGACTCTTGAACATGCAACATATAATGGTCCATGGGAAAACAATCCGTATTCAGATCTATACCTCATGATTCTAATGATTACCCTTGAGCTTTGTTGATGGTGATTGCTAATCGAACATTCCCTGTCCCGGTGTCCCGGTCGTCATTTATATCCCCCTGTGCCCCCCGGCGTCCCCGTTGTAGTTGTGTCCCTGTGTCCCGGTCGTCATTTATATTTTTTACTTATGTCCTGGTCATTATGGCTTATGTATGGTCATTTATATTCCCTGTGTCCTGGTCGTCATTTGTATCCCGGTGTCCCGGTCTGTATATACATTCGTTTTTTAGCTTTGTTTTTCTCCTTTATTTTTTTCCTTTTTTATTTTTTTTTTCTTTTTTAGTTTATTTAGATTTTTAGATTTTTTAGTTTTTTTATTAGTTTTTAGTTTTTTTTTCTTTTTAGTTTTTTTGTAGTTTTTACCTTCTTTTTAGTTTTTTTATTTTTTTTTTTTACTTATGTCCTGGTCGTCATTTATACTCCCTGTGTCCCGGTGCTTTGTTGATTGCTAATCGAACATTCCTTTTGTCCCGGTCGCTTTCTCTTTGAGTGTCGTCATACCTGGTTGGTGGGGGCGCTTCGCGCCCCCCCCCCCAAGCCCCCCCGCGCGCGTAAGTCGTTACGCGCCATATTAGTTACGCGCCATTGTAGTTGTGACGCTATGTCCCACCTGTGAATATAGATAGATATATTATATATATGTTTTTAACTACGTAAAACTTGCGAATATACAACATTCTTTGCTGTCCCATTGTCTGTGCATATAAATAGATTGTCAGGTTTACCGACTCTTGAACATGCAACATATAATGGTCCATGGGAAAACAATCCGTATTCAGATCTATACCTCATGATTCTAATGATTGCCCTTGAGCTTTGTTGATGGTGATTGCTCTAATCGACCATTCCCTGTCCCGGTGTCCCGGTCGTCATTTATATCCCCCTGTGCCCCCCGGCGTCCCCGTTGTAGTTGTGTCCCTGTGTCCCGGTCGTCATTTATATTTTTTACTTATGTCCTGATCATTATGGCTTATGTATGGTCATTTATATTCCCTGTGTCCCGGTCGTCATTTGTATCCCGGTGTCCCGGTCTGTATATACATTCGTTTTTTAGTTTTGTTTTTCTCCTTTATTTTTTTCCTTTTTTATTTTTTTTCTTTTTTAGTTTATTTAGATTTTTAGATTTTTTAGTTTTTTATTAGTTTTTAGGTTTTTTTTTCTTTTTAGTTTTTTTGTAGTTTTTACCTTCTTTTTAGTTTTTTTAGTTTTTCTTTTTACTTATGTCCTGGTCGTCATTTATACTCCGTGTCCCGGTGCTTTGTTGATTGCTAATCGAACATTCCTTTTGTCCCGGTCGCTTTCTCTTTGAGTGTCGTCATTTATTTTTTTCTTTTTTAGTTCTTACCTTTTTTAGTTTTTTTTAGTTTTTTAGATGAAAATTTTTTTTTAGTTTTTTTCTTTTTAGTTTTTTATTGGTTTTTACCTTTTTTTTAAGCTTTTTTAGTTTTTTTTTCGTTTTTTCTTTTTACTTTTTTTTAGTTTTTATCTTTTTTATTTTTTTTTTATTTTTATTCTTAATTTTATTAGTTTTCTTTTTCTCTTCTATTTTTCAGTTTTTTCCTTTTTTTTAGTTTTTTTTTTAGTTTTTAGTTTTTTTTAGTTTTTTACCTTTTTTTAGTTTTTTTTAGTTTTTTTAGTTTTTTAGCCTTTTTATTTTTTTTTATTAGTTTTTAGTTTTTTTGTAGTTTTTGCCTTTTTTTAGTTTTTTCAGTTTTTTTTTAGTTTTTAGTTTTTTACCTTTTTTAGCCTAAAATTTTATTAGTTTTCTTTTTCTCTTCTATTTTTCAGTTTTTTCCTTTTTTTAGTTTTTTTTAGTTTTTAATTTTTTTTAGTTTTTTACCTTTTTTTAGTTTTTTTTTAGTTTTTTTAGTTTTTTAGCCTTTTTACTTTTTTTTATTAGTTTTTAGTTTTTTTGTAGTTTTTGCCTTTTTTTAGTTTTTTCCATGACGTCACCTGATCCATCCACAGATCCACACACAGACAACTTATTTTTATATATATTTAGTTTTTAGTTTTTTTTAGTTTTTTACCTTTTTTTAGTTTTTTTTAGTTTTTTTAGTTTTTTAGCCTTTTTATTTTTTTTATTAGTTTTTAGTTTTTTGTAGTTTTTGCCTTTTTTTAGTTTTTTCAGTTTTTTTTTTAGTTTTTAGTTTTTTACCTTTTTTAGCCTAAAATTTTATTAGTTTTCTTTTTCTCTTCTATTTTTCAGTTTTTTCCTTTTTTTTAGTTTTTTTTTAGTTTTTAGTTTTTTTTAGTTTTTTACCTTTTTTTAGTTTTTTTAGTTTTTTTAGTTTTTTAGCCTTTTTATTTTTTTTATTAGTTTTTAGTTTTTTTGTAGTTTTTGCCTTTCTTTAGTTTTTTCCATGACGTCACCTGATCCATCCACAGATCCACACACAGACAACTTATTTTTATATATATAGATATATATATATATATATATATATATATATATATATATATATATATATATATATATATATATATATCATGAAAAGAGAAATCACCAATGCAACAGCACAAACACATAAAAAAAAAGACAGAAGGAGAAAAGGAAGACTGTTTTCCTAAATTAGTGATTAATATAGACCAGCACTTGAATGAGGCCTTAACCCTACTCATCCATACAATCACATAGGTCAAACAGCATAGCCAAACACAATCAACCATAAAGAATAATCCATGGACAGGCAGTCATGTCGTCAATAAGTATAAGTCGTCATTTACCAAACAATAGAAAAAATAATAAAGACAAATAATTCAGAGGCAACAACCCAACACAAGGGCTCATAGCCTATAGGGTTTCGCCACTTTAAATTCTCTACCCAGCCAAGTGTTGTGGCTACCACAGAATATCCATGGTATCCCCGTGTCAGGTATCACCCCCAAAATACATGCCTATGAAAAAAAACAGCAAATGTAAAACAACCAAGTAACACCGAAATAAGCTTATCCTGTTAATATATCCCTCTTTTTAGCAACAATAGGAAAACTAAATATGATAAAATTTACCAAATCACAAATATTAACTCATTGCAAAAATAAAAAATTAATGAACTAAACAATTATAGAATTCATCTTTACCATGTGGCTATTTAAAAAAAAAATCCGCTCTATTAGAAACACAATTCAAAATAAATGGCGCTGCATCATCATTTGTCGAACCTCCGAAATTAGTTGAAAATTTCTTTAAGTATTTCCAGATAATTCTTTTGATATTTATTTAAAAGTTCGTTATAATGAAAACTAAATTTTTTAAATTGCCAAGTTAATTTATTTGCAGAAAAACCTCTTGATATCAATTTTTGGCTTAAGATTTTACATCTATTTTTAAAATCAATATAATTACTACAAATCCTTGCATAACGAAGTAACTGTGAGAAAAACGCAGAATATGTGATATTTGAGTGTATATTACTTTCAGGGAATGGGAAACTAATCACTTCAAAATCAAAATCATCCGTTTTATTATACATTTTAAAACTTAATTTATTATTATCACAAATATTAACATTTAAATCTAAGAAATGATCTTCATGACCAGCGCCATGACTAGGTTCAAGAGTAAGCTCTGATGGATATATATTTTTAGAAATATCAATGAAATCCTTACAATTTAAGACCAAAATATCATCCAAATATCTTTTATTACTTGACAAGACATGTTTTAAATTATATATATATATATATATATATATATATATATATATATATATATATATATATATATATGTTAAATTATATATATATATATATATATATATATATATATATATATATATATATATATATATATATATATATATATATATATATATATATATATATATATATATATATATATATATTTGTCGAATTTTGAGACAAGGAGCAAAACACCTCTAAAAGGCGTAAGATCTTGAAAAAAAATACACCATCAAATTCAGCGTATCTCAGAACCTTTTTGCAGAGGAATCAAGTAGCCCCAAAACCTCAGGGAATCTTAAAATAAAACAGAAGACAGTATGTGCATGAAGGTTGTCAAGTTCATTTCAAGTTCATTTATTTATTAATCGCACATACATGTATATATATATATATATATGACATAGGCCCATGGGGAGACAAGCTCGAAAAACTAGGCCTAGACAAAGAATAAAATAATAACACACTACAATACAAAGATAAACATGACGGCAAAGATACAATAACACAACAATAGTATGAAAGTAGCAGCTAGCTCAGGATCATTCAATACTGTTGAAGAAATTAAGAAAGTAATATTATTAAATATAAATTAGTACTGGAGGATAGCTGAGAGGCCCATAATCACCCAGAGCAACGAACCATACAAAAACTTTGCCTTACTAAAAAGATACTTAATTAATTAAAAATAATCCTGAACTAAATGAAATTTAAGTTTCCTTTTTATTAAATGGATAGAGGAAAATTTATCAATAAGAGCCTTGTGAGCATCCCAGCACCGAGCTATTGACAAAAACGGAGCGAATTTAGATCTCTCAGTATTATATTTGTCAATGTAGATATCCTTTTTTTGTCGAGTGTTATAATTATGTAAATCTTGTGATTGGGAGAACAAACTTTGATGGAGGTAATATGGCGGTAATTTCTTAATGTCATAATTGATTTTGAAAAGAATTGCTCCAAAAGCAAATTGTTGAGTGACTGGAAGTATATCTAGATAAGTATATAAAGATGCAGTAGAAGACTTATTTGGAAGTTCAATAGGTGATGGAATAAAAAGTTTAAGGATTCTTAGGGCTTTATTTTGTAAAATCTGTATTGGTTTAATATGGCTTTTAAATGTAGATAAATATACTAGAGAACAATAATTAATATTAGTCTGAATCAGAGCAAAATAAATACTTCGTAAAGCAGAGTAGGGCAAACAAAGCTTTAACCTTCGCATTAAACCAACATACCTTGAAATCTTTAATCGTAGATTTTGAATGTGTGTTTTAAAAGATAAGCTTTCGTCAATCACAAGTCCAAGGTACTTTGTCATTTTCACCCGAGATATTGATAATAGATACTTTGAAGAAGTAACTCGGGTAATACAAGGGCAGATATTTGACTTTCTGCCGTAAATTATGAAATTTGTTTTTGATACATTCAAAGCAATAAAATTTGAAGAACACCAATCAAGAACAGTAGAAAATGCAGTATTCAGTTTTGTCTCCAACTCCTCGTCATTCTTTTCAGAAATTGAAACTGCCGTATCATCAGCAAAATGTGTGTTGAGACACGGGGATGTAAAAGCGCGGTGAAAATCATTTATATAAATTAAAAAAAGTAGAGGACCTAGGACAGAGCCCTGAGGTACCCCAACCTTCGAAGACTGATGTACGGGTGAAGAGAGAAAATTGCCTCCATCTAATCGTTGCTTTCTCATATCAAGATAAGATTTAACTAGATCCAACGCCGGTCCACGCACACCACAATTATCCAATTTACTAAAAAGAATACAATGGGATATTGTATCGAATGCTTTTTTAAAATCTAAATATATTGTTGCTGGAATTTCACCTCTATCTAAGCATTCATGAATATATTGGATGAGAGCAACGGTAGCATGTTCAGTGTTGTGTCCAGACCGGAAACCAAACTGGAAATTTGTGAAGAAATTAGACGATTTAAGAAAGTCATAAAACCTCTTATAAATTGCCTTCTCAAGTATTTTAGAAAATGCTGACAAAATAGAAATAGGGCGGTAATTTGATGGATTTTCAGGAGAGTCACCTTTGTGAAGCGGAACTATCTGCACTTCTTTAAAAGCAGATGGGAAAACTCCAGTTTTAAATGAAAGATTAATTATATGCTGTAATGGTAATATTATTGCAGACAGTATTTCTTTAACAATTTTAGAACTAGACCCGTCAATTCCCGCTGAATTACCTGGATTTAGATCACACACTATTTTTGTTATTTCAGAATGAGAAATAGGCCCGAGAAAAATTGAATTACTTTGAGGAGACGGAAGGTATGAAGAAAAATGTTTATTACTACGTGAATCAAACTGGTTCATTACTGATGAAACAATTTTCTCTCCTATTTTAGCAAAATGAGTATTCAAAATATCAGCCACTTTCTCCGATTTATTAGTAGTCGAACCATCTTCTAAACTAATAACTTCAGGAAAATTCGACTTACTTTCTTTTTTTATAAAATAATTAATTAAAGACCACGTTTTGCGAGGAGAATTTTGAGCTTCTTCGAAAGACTTTTTATAATACAATTGTTTCGACAAACGTATCATTGTGGTTAATTTATTTTTGAAAATTCTAAAATTTTTAATATTATAATCAGTTGGATTCTTTAACTGCTTTTTAAATAACTGATTTTTTTTTCTTAACTGATATCAAAATTCCAGACGTTATCCATGGCCTTATAGGAAATTTTTCTCTGCAAATTTTAATCGTAACAAATGGGCAACTAGAATCAAGGCAGCAATTGAAATTTCTTAGAAAATTATCAGTTGCCATATCTGTATCCTCCGTGGATATTACCTCCTGCCAATCCAATAGTCCAAGGCTTTCATTCAGGTGCTTTAATGTTATTTTATTTATTAACCGTCCTTGACGTTCCTTACTTACCCGTGGTATTTTATAAGTAAAAGCTAAATCTGAAACCAGCAGGAAATGATCCGATATATCACTTAAAACTGCAAAATTTGCTTGAATAGGTAAAGATGTAAAAATATTATCAATGAGAGAAGCAGAACTAGGTGAAATTCTTGTAGGTATCAGGCAAGTAGGAAGCAGACACGCAGAAAAGCAAGAAGACAATAACTCAACAGAAGATTCATTTGAAGTTTCTAGAAGGTCAATATTGAAATCTCCGGAAATGATTACATCTTTATTTTGAAAATGGGGTTGATGCAAAAAATCATGGAGTTTAGAGAGGAAAGATTTGACTGGAGAAGAAGGCGGTCGGTATACTACGCAAAAAAAAACATCTTTTTTTCCAAGACTAATTTCAGTCACCATTACTTCAAAAAGCATTTCCTCATGAGAACCTTCCAGATTTGCAATGCGTCGAAAAGAGATACCTTCTTTAACTATTACTGCTAAACCACCTTGGCGCCTAGTCAATCGGTTTTTAAAAATAAATTGATATCCAGGAAAAACAACCTGAGGAGTCAGGTCTGTAAGAAAAGTCTCACAGAATCCAACGACATGATAAGATAATTTATGAACTACATCAATAAGATCATCCTGTGAACTAAAAAAACCCCTACAATTTAAAAATCCTGTCAAAAGAGCGCATCTGCAATATCTCACGAACTGCTTAAGACATTAAGTCGGAAATTTTAGAGAATGTTTGTGGTGGTGTTGAAGTGAGTCAAATGACACTATGTTCACCAAGGCTGTAAAAACGGTGCTTTTCTTTCAATTAAAACTCTAGACAATCAATTGTTCCCATAGGCATTGTTCTGAAAAATGAAAGTTTTTTTAAGTCATATTTAATTAAGTGGTAGCTTTCCTGACATTTAGAATAGCCTTGGCCGCGTTATAAAAACGAGTAGAAATTAAACGAAAAAACAACAAGTTTTTCACATGAAATTAAGGAGTGAAAATAACTCAGAGCGAACAGAAATATGAAGAGGAGAGAGGAGAGGAGAGAGAGAGTGCCCCTCTTTGACCCCTACTCTTTACGCCAGAGCTTAGCCTTCTGTTCCCGATGCCTTGAGAACAATTGCTCAATCATAAGGACAATTTGAGTGGTACAAAAAGCATTTTTCAATACCCCAACAAAATGAAAGAGCTTATTAATGTGCGTTTGCTTTGAAGAATCATATTTTCAACTTAAATGTTTTAAAAAGTAATCTGTAAATATTACACTTACAATTATCTATTAACTAAATTTGTCCCACTCTTAAATGCTTGCAGTATTATACTGTAAAAAATGAGTGTAAAGGTCGAGTAATTAAGGAGGACCCCACCCTCTCATGCAAGAAATAAACTCTGTCTGTTACGAGTTTTAATGTCACTGTTTGATTGGTTTGAAAAGGTTTTGTTTATTTGATTGGTAGCATAGTGTATAAAAGCAAGATTTTAGTCAGCGTATTTCTACTTATGAGTCATAAAGCTTTAGAATGACTTCTGCTCTTGACTTCTTTCATAAAGGTAATTTTCTGTGAAGCTGATAGTGAGGAACCTTCTTAGTCCCTGGTAAATTCGCATATTCTACCCAGGCTCTCAATTCTATTTTTTAGGCATTATTTGAAGGTAAGCTGTAAGTCAAACATTTTTTTAGGTGAGCCAATGAGGCAATTTTTAGCTGAAGGTGGATGGAAGGACCTGAAAGACTCAATTGAGCAATACGGTGAAAAGAATCCCCTCACAAAGCTTCATCTAGATCTAACGGGCTTAGATCCAACGGATTCATTTTCTAAAGTTCCATATGAAAAAGGAAGTACCGTTATTTGGTACTGGGATGAGCTGTACGAAGACTCGGGTAAGTTTTTTCTATATCTTTTTTTTGATAACCTGATGAGTAAAGTAGAATAGGCTATAGCCATGTACTTATACAGACCAAATTTTTTTTATTTTTAATTACCAAATTTTTTTAATAACTTTCATTTGCTTCGCCATGAATTTTACGCAGCTTGAACCAAGTTGCGCTTACTTGGTCCGCTGAGTCCCGACCAGGGTTGCCAACTGGATACATTTTATGCCAAAAGGACAAATTCGCAACTGCCAAAAGGGCAAAAAGTGAAATATATCAGAAATTTGGGACATAGAAGCACAAAAAAGGATAACCGAAGTAAGATGTTTAAATGAGTGATTTTATCGTTTGGTATAAATAGCGATAAGTCATTTTTTATACATTTTTATGGCACTTGGTATTAACCAAGTGACATATAGCAATCGCAAATTCTGTCGGTCTGTCGGTCCCGGTTTTGCTACTTTAGGCATTTCCAGGTAAGCTAGGACGATGAAATTTGCCAGGCGTATCATGGACCGGACCAGATTAAATTAGAAATAGTCATTTTCCCGATTTGACCATCTGGGGGGGAGGAGTGGGGGTCCGTTAATTTGGAAGAAATAGAAAAATTGAAGTATTTTTAACTTACGAACGAAAAATTTTTAACTTACGAAAAATTGAAGTATTTTTAACTTACGAACATTAAGAATATTACGATTAATTAAGATCAGATCTTAATGAAATCTGATGTTGGGAAGGATATCATGTCTCAGAGCTGTTATTTTAAATCCCGACCGGATCTGGTGATATTGGGGGGGGGGAAGTTGGGAGGGGGAAACCTAAAATCTTTGAAAACACTTGGAGTTGAGGGATCAGGATGAAACTTGGTGGGAAAAATAAGCACAAGCTCTAGATACATGATTGACATAACCGGAACGGATCCGCTCTCTTTGGGGTAGTTGGGGGGGGGGGGGGGGTAATTCTGAAAAATTAGAAAAAATGAGGTATTTTTAACTTACGAACGGGTAATCGGATCTCAATGAGATTTGATACTTAGAAGGATATCGTGTCTCAGAGCTCTTATTTTAAATCTTGACCGGCATGAAGCCTCTTATTTTCCTTTTAAATCAATCTATTGATTCATAGAATTTTGTTAGAGCTCATACCATATGATCTCTTGGCTCTTAGCTCTTCATGCCTCGTCACAAGTGCCATATGAGCTCTTAGCTCTTGTTTATATGGAATTTTTATTTTGCATTGTATTTGATATTGAGGGGGCGGCTTTGAAACAGGTGTACAAAGTCTCTTTTTGTCAATTATCCAACTGGTAAAAATAAATAACCACTAGTTTTGAGATTCCAAGATGGACACATTTTATCTAAAAATTACACGTTTTTGGATGTTGAGGAGAAACATTCTTGGACCGAAATGTTGGCTACCCTGATCTCGAAACCTGTCATTTATATAATTAAAAAAGTTGTGTCTTCTATATTTTATATGATATATTAGTATGTAAGGCGCTGATCAGGTGGAATAGAGACTTTTTTTCAAAGATGAGATGAATTACTTAAACCACAACAATAACAAGGATTTGAACAACAATAACAAGGATTTTGAAAGAGAAGAAAAAAGAGAAGTATCAATCAGAAGGAATAAAGGGGTAAAAAGAAAAAGAAAAATAAAATAGAAAACAATGTAATACTATCAAAAAGGGAGAAAAAATCCAGGTCAAACAAAAAATTTTGTCATCGTTTATGATACCGGAATAATTATTCTATCTGTAAATATTACGAAATCAGCCTAATATTCCTGTGTACTTGTTTTTTTTTGTTTTTTTTTTTTGCTAAAGCGCTTCAAAGTTCGATAAAATCTGGCCCAAAATATTGAACCAACAGCAAAGGCAGTTCCAGCAAGTTCATCCTGAGTTGCTTTTACTGGATGATTTTACTTTATTTATGCTTGGAAGACACTAAAATAGACTAAAAAAAACATTATTTACCCAAAAGTTAAGCAATATTTGTGTTTGATACACCTATTACACAGAGGCTACAAAAAAAATCAAAAAAAATAAGATTCTATTTTTTGGGTATATTCATTTTAATCATCACCCTTCTTTGTGATGGGGTGACTCGTCATGACCCCCAATTATTCATGATGACTAATTTCATGGGGACATTTTGTCACATGCGGAACTTCTCGGGAGAAATTAATAGAAGAAGAGTTTCCAAGAGAAAAAATACAGGTGTATATTTGTAAAATTTAGTAAGGACGTTCTGCGGAATTAAACAAAGGGTCTCATGTAATATAAAGTCTCCTATTTTAAGTTGTACGCTAATAGTTCAGTTGTATAACATACTTTTAGTATTTATTTAACACATAGTGGCACCCATCTGTAAAGGGGGATGAGTCTTTTTTTTCGACTTTTGGCCAAAACTTGTACGATTAAATACCGAACCTGGCACCAATGGACTTTGTAATTAGTTCCGACAACAACTTCGATTTATGGCCTATAACTTCCGGGGTGATCTTCAGCCAATCTCTGGCCTATCACCTACCATGCCTCTGGAAGCCTCCCCATGGTTCAAGGTCCTCCTTGACTTTTCACCAAAGATTCTTATTCTGTCCTCTCCGATGTCGTCTTAAGGATGGCACTGGCTCCCAGATGAAGACCTCGACATATCGTACCTTTGGGATGACACAAGGCATGGCCGAGGAGTTTGAGTTGACGTATCTCAATTATGAAGGATAGCTCCTCAGGCTGGCCACAGCGGCTTCTTATTTTACTATTGGGGGTTCTAGATCATCTCCTGATTCGGAGCATATGGCGAAGGCAGTGGTGATCAAACGTGTCCATAGCTCTAGCCTTTTCAGCCTTGAGCGGTCATGTCTCGCAGGCATACAGTAGTATAGCTTAAAAAAAGTCAAAGTTAAAAAAATTCATAGACATTTCAGTGGTTTCCCCTTAGGTAATTCCAGCACATGATTAAAGGCATGGGCGTCAGACTATTAAACAAGGCTAAAATTTGGGGTAAAATGAAAGTATCTTATATGCAGTCTTGATTAGGATATGCTGTGAGTGTGTAGGTGTTTAACCTAAATTTCGCAATAAACCGTTGCGATTAAAATCAACCAAAATAATAGTTAACATTCCTGAATCAGCTTCAAAGGATGATTTGTCCTCCCTTGACAGTTTTTTCTTAACGTTTTTTTTCGGCTACTATGGGCTATATTTCATCCTTTTTTGTGTTACATCTGACACTGCGACTATGATCAAAATACAATGTGGAACAAAAAGTAGGTATGCCATTCAGTCAAGAGGCAAGAGAGGGTGTGTTAAATTTTGAAAAACTTATGCAATGTTTCTCCCTATGTAAAAGAACGAAAAGAAAAATCTTACGAAACAAATCTTAAAAACAAGAAATAGGCTGTATGATTTAAATAGTAACTAATAAATATGTTCTGACTTAATGCTATGAATGGTGACAGATTCAATATGTTTCTAATACAGTAGTGAACCCTATTTTTGGACGATCAAGCAGCTACAGCCTCAGTGCTCTGACAAAAACCAAACTCTCTATGTTTCTATTTCTGAGCTCAAGTACAAACTTTAACTCTAAAAATCAGATTTACCTCCCTGTTTAATCACAAAACAAATTGGATTGCCCTGTCCTTCACGAGGAGGACAGGGCTTTGGTCATATTCTGTCGAAGTCTTTCGACAGACTATTTTTAGAAGAGTCTGATTTAGCAAAAGTCGAAAAACAGCAAGAGCACTAGCATTAATGTTCCAGCGAGATTAGAAGAAAAAACTTTTCCACAAATGCGCCGTGCTAGTAATCCGGTGATTAAAATACTGGCTTATTAATTACAGAAGATTTTTTTTCTCTATACTGAACAGTGTAATATATTTTTGCAGAACTCTTTGATAAATTTATCCGCTATTTCTTGTCAAAGTGGAAGTTCCAATCAATCACACTGCATAACTTATTTGAAACAATCCTCGAATTTACGAGAAAAGAGGCTCCACTAGATGTCTACACTAAATTACTGAATATGAATACAACTGCATGGTTTGAAGAACCTGGATTACCGCCGTACAAGCCTGAGTAAGTTTATATTTTTTGTTGAAACAAAGAAAGGGTACATTTAATATCAAAGCACATTTTGTGCTCTGGAACAGACTTCTTCCTCGTAACAAACTATATTTTAAGAATGGTTTTCATCAAAAAATACATATCAACTTGTTTACTTTATATTTACTGTTTTATTTTATGGTTTTACGTAGTCGAAGTTACCAAAGGTGTCACAACATAACAGACACTTTTAAAAACATTTCAAACTATGGACAAACATTATGTTCACAAATTAAATAGTTGCTGCATAATAAAAAAAAAATTTAAAGGGCGAAAATAAAATAATAGTGTAATAAGAAAATCATCTTATAAATTAGAAAAGTCGGTTAAAATTCTGAACGCTAAGATTTTAGATACGATAATGTAAAATCCAGATCTATATGCACAATGTATTCATATTAAGCATTAATCAGTTGAAGTAAAGTAAACAAAATTGTAAGAAATGAATTTTGTGGCACTTTGAATATTTCAATTTTATATCAGTTTCTTTTGCTAATTTTAGCACAAAAATCTAGTGTATTTAATATTGTCTCACTTTTATTTCTAGATGTGACCACTGAAATGGTGAACATTATACCATTTTGTCGTTTTAAAAATCTAACTAAATTGTACCTTATTCTCATGATCTATATGAAGAAGTCTCCACGATATTCCATGAAATCTTGAAAGAAAGAAAAATTGCTCAGATAAATTGCATAGTAGAAAACAATGTGAATTTGAACGCTAAATCTTTTTTGTCGTTAAATCTAACCAACTTTACGCTCATATATAATTGGTGGGATCTCTTTAGTTCTATTTCAATATTAAAACGCAAAAGTGCCTCGTTCCCCCAACCATCAAAATATTGTTTCGAAGATATATGTCATTTTATTGTGTTTGCCTTAATAGGTCTATTCAGAATGTCTTTGGTATCTTGAAATTTCATATAGTTTTATAGTGCCATCTTCGTTTTACTGAAACAAAATGTATTTTCAAAAGTTCTTTCATTTTTGTTTAAAAAAATTCATTAATATGAAAACAGAAATACTCCTCAAAATCATCACAAATTCATAGAAAAGTAATTTTAAAACATAAATGTTCTTGTTGGAATCATGCGACAGACTCATAGATACTATTTACCACGCTTATAGATACTCTTGGATTCCTTTCAAACGTATGAAAATTTGGAAGTTCAGAAAAACTTTCAAAAACATCTTCTATTAGTATCTTAATTAATATTTTGAGTTAAGCTGCTTTCACACCCCGTACGCAATTCTAAATGCTAAGTGTTTAATTTACGTTACGCTAAGATTCATTTTTCATACTTAAACAGGCCTTTCCAAATAGGCTAACGCAAAAATTCATTACAACGTCAGAATCATCCTGTAAAAACATCACTATGAGCATAAATAAGCTATTCAATAAAGTGGAATGGAGATAAAAATTCAAGCTCTGGTCAAGTGTGAAAGGATTTACAGGAAAAGTCAATAAATTTGTTTTCAACATTTATTAATTTTATGTCAAGAAGTTTCATTTTGTTCCTGCTATATTGACTTTTTCTTAAAGTAATATAAATTGCGGAACGCAAAATTCCAAGTAGCACTTGAGTCTATTTGACAATGCCTACGTTAAGATTTGCTCCATAAGAGTACATAACGCAACGTAAAGTCCTAGGCTATGCTATTGTGAAAGGTTCTATGGCGTAGTGCAAAAAAACCGTTTTGCCACCTATAACACAGTCATACTTACAACGAACAAAGCCAACCACCAATAAAATTGTGATTCCCATTAAGAATTTTGTATAATTATTTTACTATAAACCTTTTAATTGTTTTTCGATTCTGGACTACATTAAGAAATTGTTGATGAAACGCTGATAATAAATGGGTGAAACTTTTTCTTTTCTACATTAGGGTTATTCCAGTCCAATTTTCTGCCACCTCGCCTAATCCTGAATGTCTGTATTAATTTGAGCTAAATAGTACATACATTGTGGCTACAATTTTAATCCAAGAATTTTTCAAAATAATCTAAAGCAGTAATTTTGGCAACCATTCTTCCAATGGAGATCGAGGTGAAAGTTATGAAAGATTTACAAAAAAATTACCGTAAGTGTTTAAAATCTGATTATCGCTACGATTAATTGGAATACGGCTACTTATCTCATGTTATGAAGCATCAATGAAACAGAACTTGAGTTGAGTGGAATCACCACTTTAAAAGTAATTTTGGCATTATGGAAGTTTCCTTGGTACTGTTTGATCTACTCATCTAGTTTTCAAACAGTCCCTTGTAATGAACTGTAAGTATGGAGCGACTAGCTACGTCGAAGGATCTTTCCATGGCGGAAGAGAATTTTCCATGAAGATGGCGCTGGATTTCCCAGCATTATTTAAAAACGATCAGAAATTAGATTTTTTAAAAACAAGATTTTTAACTGATAGTAAGGAGCAGCATTAAAACTTAAAACAAACAAAAGTTATTACGTATATGAGGAGGTTTGCCCCCCCCCCCTCAGTTATACCTCGCCCTTTACGCTAAAATATTTTAGAACTTTCAAAAGAGCTAATAATTCTAATTAAACGGCCTTTTTGATTTAGGGGTCATGCTTAAAGAATGGGAACAAAAAATGTAAAGACCGAGGTATTGACTAGGGGGGTGAACCCCCTCATATACATAATAATTTCTGTTTGTTTTAAGTTTTAATGTTGCTTCTTCCTTTCAGTTGAAAACAAAAATTTTATTTAATTCATTCATTAACGCATTGCAGAGGTTTTTTTTTCGTTTTTTTTTTTCAGCTTATCATGAGACAAGACAAAGAGAAGAGACAGAATGGATGGAAAATATATAATCTGTGCTATATATTTGCACACTAGGGGGGGGGGGTAAATAATGGACAGTGTGAAGTTAGAAAACAATTCTTGCTACATAATATGCAGAATAATTGTACCTAATAAATTAGGCACGCAGACCCGCTAGACTTTACAGCCCCCCCCCCCTTCTAGAGCAAATATAAAGCCCAAATTTGTTTCTAAAGTAATATATATTTATCATCCTGAGGTACGTTTCATTATAATTGAGCGTCAGAAAAACATATTAGAAGAATATTAGGTAGGACTTAGATCATACAGGTACCGTTTCCTTTCCAAGTAATGTATAGTTAATTGAGCATAGGTAAAGAAACACAGAAAAATCTTTCAAGGTGACCGCGATTCCAAAAAATTACATAGGTTTAACATATGTGCCGGTTGAAACATCCTCAATTATTATGCACTAATCGGAACCAAACTCACGTGCTATGTATCAGCGAATATAGCACCATATAAGCTTAAAAAAATCGTAGGAAAATAAAAGCTTTCCTAAAGCCCCATTTTTAAGTGAGCTCTGTTAAAAATCAATCTGTTCTTCCTTAATTAGGACCAATACGAGCTACACATAAGAAAGGAGCCTGAATTATGTTTGATCACATTTCATTGTGCTGAGCATTGATGTATAGGTAAGCATTCCAGTGAATTAGGCTCACCACGACAAAGACCTTAGAATGTTATACTTCAACTAACCAGAAAAATAAAAAATATTCAATATCACTTTACATCAAGAAAATAAAGTTTGTTTCTGTCAGTTTCTCTGTTTACTGACTCTTCAAGTAAATTTCTAGATAAACTATTGAGGCTAAAAACCTAACGTTCCCAAATCAATTTTGGAATTACAAGAATGCAATTGGGTCTTAAAATTCTTGAAAATATAAGCAAAAAATAGCGCAGAACCTTGAAATAAGACCTCAGCATAACAAGTTCGTGATTGCCTTCCTTATGATTGTAGCTAGTGAAATGAGTGGAAAGTACTGCTGTTCTGATACATTTGTGAAGGTCAAAGCTCCAAGTCTATTTGTTGTGACACCAAAGGCCTCAACTTGTTCAGGAAAGCTAGAGACCCGAGCGAGTGGAGAGTGGCGACTAATATTTCTTTTGCTGAGGTTTCAAGACTGATCTGTCAACCGTAGTTGTGAATTGTGTTGCGTATGTTGTGAATTGTGGGTAATGAGGCGATGTCAGGCCATATTTGCGAATTTCAAAGGCATAAAAAAGTGGAGGCGGGTGGCAGAGTCCAGCGAAACCGGGCCTTTAACCTGCTAAGGATCTGCCAAACATTATCAGCGCTGTGATTATAAGGCGAGAATTTACTGTTTTTTGAAAAAGAATGTATTTTAGGTTCGTAATTCATTTACTTTTTTTGCAGGTTTGATAGTTCTCTTTCCGAGGCTTGTGTTTTACTTGCTGAGGAATGGATAAATTACGATTCTGGTAACAACAGTGTATGTGAGCTTACGCCGGATAATCTTGTCCCGTTGATTCCCTTGCAAAAAATTGAGTTCTTGTCACTTTTGCTTCAAGGTCATCCTATACAAGAGAAGACGATTTCATGTATGGATACAATTTACAACTTTTCAGATTCTGGTAGCTTTCACATAAAATTCAGGTATTTTTAATATCACATTGTAACTCAAGAATTTCTTGATTTAGAGTATCATATTTTTATTATAAAAGCAGATATTCTAACAATCCAGATTTTTATTGATAGTTAGTTTCGCAATGTAAACACTCGTCGTCAGAAGCTACAAAATGTAAACTATTTTATTGTTTTTACCATGCTCTTACTAACATTTGTCCTTCCTTTCTGTTTTGGTGCTAGTTGTATTGAAAATTATTAATCAAAATTCATAGTAACTAACTCCTTCAACCTATAGCTACTACAAGTGATTCAATCCATAAGTACTGGCAACCAAGATTATGACAGGAAAGATGCAAATGATGCCTAACTTTCCGATTATTCTAGATCCCACGGAATCGTTAGGGTACCGGCCAATTCCAGCTTCCAGAACTGCAACTTCCAAAACTGATTAAGTTTGGCCGCTGTTATCATTGTAATAATCATTTTTTTATTAATATTATACTTTTATTGATTTGCCCAGATTCATATGTAAATAGAAAAAAGGCTAAAGTTTTTTCTCTTTTCATTTTGTCATGTTCTAAAAAATAAGTTCCTTCGTTCATGTGAAATATATTTGCAATGTGCAATAATATGTGAAGATAAACTGCCCGATATGTTATTCGATTCCACAATCTTTGGCTTTAATGAAAAAAATGTTAAGATAATTAGGTCATGTCTTACGAAAAAATTTCAAAGAATATAGGACTTTATGACAAGAATGAAGGTGTAATCTCTGAATAACTTAGGCCGGAGGAGGAGCTTGCTGTGGAGGAGGAGGAGGAGGAGAAAAAGCTGTGGCAGCTTTTGATGGCTCGGCTGCATTATGAGTTTCCTGTAATCGTACTGATTAGTGATGATGAAATTTGAATTCTTAGTTTTTTGTCTATTAATTTTTGTAACCTTTGTTGCATAGTTATAAAGAGAAGAAAAACATATAATTCAAGTAAATTATATAATAATTTGATCTTCTGCTTAATAATATTTTAAGAATTAATTTTGAAAGACAATCTTATGACCTTCGTTCCACGTCCGTACTATCACACCTTGAAATTTATGAATATTATAGCAGTATCTATGGCTTTAGCTAAGGTTGTATCGGACGGTTCTTAATTCTTAATCAACAAATTCAACCGGTCCTTTTCCAATCATTTTCTTGACTTGTTGGAAAAAGTCTTATAATGAACAATAGATTGGTTGAAATTGTCACCTGAGAAATAATATCTCATATGTCATAGCTAAAGGAGATGAATAAAAACACGAATTTTACTATACATCCGTTTTGCCTTAATTTCTATTGCAGCAGGTCTTTAAGTTTAACTGGATCAACTTATCTTTCAACATACCTTTCAACAGATCAAACTTACCTTTCAACAGATCAACATACCTTTAAAGTAATCAGCGGAAGAAATCAGAAGCATACTTCCGAGAAAGGGGTCATGAAAGCTTTCTAGGATTTGTTATGAAAAGTAAGAAGAATAAATCGAATACGTTCTCATCCTGATTTTATTTTGTGCACAAGACTTAATTTTATACATAATCGAAAAAAAATCTCAAAAGCATTAAAAGTATAAAAATTTATTTGTTACCCGCTTGTTTTAACAATTTAAGCGGAGTAAAAACACAAAAGGAAAGAAAAACAAAATAACGCAGACAATACAATCTAATTAAAGGGTGGTAAGGACCTAAGCTTTGACAGGCATCAGCACCTAATCTAGCATAAAGTTCTTTTTATAAACAAAAATAATATTTGTGGCACAAACATTTCTAATAATTTTCCAATTTCTATAAGAACACGGCGGTTACAATATATATTTGCAATACCGAAAATACAGAACTCTTATATTTTGTAAATTCTGATTATTAAAAAATGGGTGCAAACCGGACAGAAACAATATAGAGTGATTGCAATGTGCATAATAAAGTCTGGATAAAGCCTTTCGTGAAAATCTGCCTAGGTCTGGGACAATTTTGCGTACCCAATTTTAAGTTTACTTTTAATATCATTATGCCCACAAGATCGAAAAGCCGATAAAGATAAACAGACACCAATACCAAGCCACCAAATCTAAGAAACAAACTTAACTGAAAAAGAACCACAAGCAAGATCACTACCTTGATGTTTAGCATTAAAATTAAATATTCACATTTTTCAGTATTAGGTTTGACGCCGATTTCCTCAAGAGACTTAGAAACACGCGGGGTTGACTTAATTAGGCTAGATTTAGTGCGGCTAATCAGTAGTCAATCATCTGCATATACAATATACGAAAGATTTGTTAGGCCTGAAAACCATGATGGAATAATACGTTGTAAAACAGAATAAAGACAAGTACTAAAAATATACCGGGATAGGACTTATCCTTGCCTAAGACCAGAACGGATTACGAATGTAAGTGTCACTTGACTTGAGTCGAACAATAAATTAGCATACCAAAAACGAAGAGTTGATATAATAGACACATTTGCACCAAGTTGGATTAAAGAATACTAAAGTTGGCTGTGGCATATTGATTCAAATCCTTTTGCAACATGGAGTGCACAAAATGAACCTCCAAACCATTTTCATGCGCTTCAAGTAATAGCGAAGCTAGAGCATGATGAGCAGGTTGGCATCCTTTATGCGACTTGAAACCAAACTGATTAGACATGTAATCTACTTTAGACAGGAGATCAGGGAGCATAAAATATTCAAATACTTTACTTAAAGTACAAGCAACCGTAATAGGCCTATACCGTAGAAGCGCAACTAGTTGGATCCTTACCACGTTTCAAAATTGACGTAATGCTATCAAATAAAAAAGAATCAGGGAATATCAGAATAATTCCTCCGAATCGGTATTGAGGTGAAAAGGACTGATGCCGTCGATATCAATAGATTTTGATATAAGTCTCTACACACTTCTTTTGACATGGTCAATACAAACGGGAGGTATATGACCTTGAGTAATTTCCCTAGGCAACAGATTAGGACAGAGGGTGGCAAAACGAGAATGAACCGCATATATCCCTGTTTCGAAAATCTTACTATAATGATTGATCCATGATACATTTGGGATTTGGTAGGGCATAGGTGATCCGTCAAACTTCGCGACATTAATCACTTTTTTCCACTGGCTAGGAGTCTTAGGAAATTCAGTACCATTATACCTAACTCTTCGAAGATAACGTTTAAAATCTAGCTTTGTTCATTGTTTAATATCGAAAACATTACCCCTTAGATAGCGGCCGCAAGCTATTCATATTATGAACCACAATTTAGCCCGGTTTTCTCGTAGTTCTGAGCTCTGGGTCATTCTTCCAGATTGAACTTCTTGTTTAGGCCCGAAAGAGACATAGGGGAACAGTTACTTCTTCAGGCCACTTTAAGAACGACAGAATGTGGCAATAATAAATATTAAGCTGAATTCTGGTTTGTGGGGATCAAACGCTTGTACATAACAGATTTATATTTGTTTGTATTTGCTTATTTTTTGGAGATTTATTAAAATGCATTGCAATTCTACCCTAGATAGTATAATAAATCTAATAGATTATTTTAAATTAATCAGTAGCAGGATATCAACAGGGGCAAGTGGGGCCCTATCTCAGTGTACTATTAGAGTTACTAACCCCTCATATAGTAAGTAAGTAAGTAAGTAAGTAAGTAAGTAAGATGGCACTAGACCCTTAAGGTCCAAACCGGCGGTGCTGATCTCTGTTTCATGGCCCTTCATCCAGGAAATGCAATGGGAGGCTGGGGGCCAACCATCCTGTGCTTTAACACACCCTTCCTGCTTACCTTCACCATATTTCTCTGGGTACCCATGTAGAACTGGGTCGACTCTGGCTGAGCTTACAGAGTCACACCACTGATTCCCGTCCCAAACTAAATAACTGGTCACAACTGGGATTGAACCCGTGCCCCTTAGACACATAATTATGTCCAAGTGGTTGGCCAACCAAGTGTTTGGCCACGTCAGCGCGCTAACCACTCAGCCAGGACAGCCTTAACCCTAATCTCGGCCTACTGCTACAAATTCCTTATAATAACTATTTTCCTTCACGAAGCTAAGCTTCGATATAGTCGTGGTAGGCCTTCTGGTGGTACACCTAATGTAGTTGATGATCAACTCGATAGCAACTTTCATGAATCTTGTGATTATTATCTAGCAGTAGAATTCCCAGGACCATCTGGATTTTTCTTAATCAATGTCTACTTGGCGACAAACCTTAACTGTGAACAATCGGAGAAAAAGTTCTCAGAAGCGTATAACCGCTTAAGTAGGCTCACCCATAAACTTGGCAAGAGGCGCTACGTGATTTTTGGCGATTTTCAGTGCAACCCAAACAGTCCTGGTAAACTAACTGATATGCTTCTCGCCAGCTTACCTGACGATATCTCCACATATAAGAAAATTCAGCAATTTACTTTTTATTCATAAAAAGTCGAAGTGGTCAAAAATAAACAGAGAGCTGTACGCTACCACATCTGATAGTATTCTAAACAAAATTAAAGTACCGTATCATCTGTTGCTACATGGAATTAAAGACCCAATAGCCTTGGATATTTATTGTTGCTAGATAATTCATGCAAGGAAAGTAGCAGAGACAGCTGCAAAATTAGGAAAGATGCTCGCAAACCGGGATGGGGATACCTGTCACAAACTCAAAATTTCCAAACGGCGAGCCAACTTGTGGTATTGCATATGGCTCGACTCGAATAAGCTTAGAAGTGGGACCCTGTTTCATCTTTCCGAATAACCAAGAAAGAATATAGTATAATGGTTGACAGAGAAAAGACGGAAAACGCTGACCAAGTATCTAAAGAAGCGATCAGTAATCCATATTACATGTGGAAGTGTTATAAAAAATCGCGTGAGGAAAGTCGACCTGCCTCACACATTAGTGAGGAGAGTGGGTTAAGCATTACAATGGCGTCTTTAAATCTAAGAATCTAAAGCTGGAAAGTGACACTGAAATTAGTTCAAAATGTAAATTACAGCCACTTCTAAAAAAAAGAAGCATATCTGTAATTGCTCCTGCAGATATACAGTGTACTATCCGTCAGTTAAAGCACCGGAAAGCCCCTGGTTTCGATGGCATATCTACAGAACACCTCCAACACGGGTCTGACTTACTCTACCAGCATCTTACCTTGTTATATCAGATGTGTATTGATCCTGCAACAGTGCTACAGTCTTTTCATACTGGTATAGTTACTAATATACTAAAAAAAAAGTAAAAATGCAAACGAGTGCTCGGTTACCGCCCAATAGTTTCTACCCCATTGAGTAAAGTGTTATAACGTCTTGTACCTTCAGAAAAAGTATCGAAGTGCTCGCTAGATTACCGTCAGTTTTGTTTCCGTCAGAATTTGGATTGTGCTATTGCTCACAGGATTCTTAAAAGAGTTATAGGTAAAGCGGAAAGTTCGGGCTTGCCTCAATTTATATGTAGCGTAAACATATCATCAGCTTTGAGTCAATAATTCAAGCGCAAGTATTAACAAAGTTGTTGGAGTGCAGAGTTAACGCTTATGTTTTAATAAGTCTTAAATGTCAGTATAATAATTATTAGAATTAAATTAGAATTAAACTTAATAGTATAATTTGAATAGTTTAATAGTATAAACTTAATAGAAAAGTACTATCTCGACTGAATTCAGTTGTCGCTCTACCACGCCTGTTGTATATCGCACCTCTATGGGAGTGGCTTTCAGCGACAGAAAAATTGAAGCTTCGTTCAGCTTATTGCAAGTACCTAAAATTTTTACTGTGTATGCCACTCCACGAAAGAAATTCCTCATTGCTAAACCGTTATAATATGCATGATCCTCTGTATATGATACCTGAGGTGGAAGAGTCGGCAAGGTCTAAGTCCCTTCGTAAACTGGCAAGTTTCTTACCTGTACATATTTTGTATGATTGCGATTTTTGAAGTTGAGTTGTATTAGAAGTCACATTATTATCTTTTTCTTTTTAATTTACTCCACTTTTTCATGATGTATGTGTGGGCATCAATAAATTACTTTCTTACTATATTCTTTTGATGTTTAATGAACTTATTTCGATCTCCAAAAATTGTAATGATTATAACCGGCCAGAATACTTTTTGTAATTTATAGCCCTGAACACACCGGTTTTTCATTACCAGGCTTGCGTATGAGTATGAGTCCCCCGAGTTCCAGTACTGGTCCCCATGACCCCTCCAGGGCCGAAATCCCCTCCATTTTTTTCACTTTTATTTTTTAATTAGATTTCAACATTTTCCGTGTCTTAAAATCACATTAATATACTTATAAGAAAAGAAAACAAGTGGGATATTTTAAAGTACAAAATGAAGATGATATAAATATGTCAGTCATGATTTTTCTATGAGATAAACAATGTTTGTAGTAACCTTTTTTTGGAACGGAATTTTTTTAAATTAAATTTTTTCGTTTTTGGACTTTTATGTGGCCGTCCCCGTATTGCTCTATGGTTGGATCATCGACGGCAGATGGTCTACTGTAGGTTTTAATAAATATTAGTTGTGCACTGAAATGATAAACACTTACATCATATTACAAAAAAAAAAGTGAAGATGCAATACTCAAAGAAAGTGTGTGCACATGATAAAGTTCTCGTTACGTTAAAGCTGATAGGGACAAATATTTTAACTATGAAGCAAGCAATAACGGTGATCTTATTGGAAATATGTGCGGGCATTGCAGGACACCGAGAGATTAAATTTATTTGGAGTACCGAAAAGATTCAACTCCTAT